>NW_028135695.1:0-256000 GCF_964662115.1 Mustela nivalis
AACAGATTTTCAGGGGAGGTGATAGACAAGGGCAATGCGAAGAATGAGGATGAGTGTGTCAAGTTTCAAAGTGCCAGGAGACAGCACAGTGCATTCGGGAAACTACAGCAAGTTCATGACAACTGAGAGCTGATCTGGCAGCATCACCTGGGGATGGAGGCTGAGCCCAGGGGTTAACACTGGGGGTGAGAAGGTTTGTATACTATGGCGAGGAGGTGAGGTACTACACTGTGGGGGCACAGGGAGCTACCGGAGGATTTCAAATATCAGAATTATAACCATAATAGAGTATTTAATTGCATCCTAGCTTTCATCAAGGGTAAGATGCACTATAGTTTATGTTCGACTAAGAAAGAGAAATGCTGTCAGTTAAAGTAGGATATGTCATCAAGTGCAAGGTGAGTGCCACCTTAAGAGATATTAAAATGGGGGGAGGGGACAAATTGATGCCCTTACATGACAGAGTTGGTGAAACTTCCCTTCTCAGAGATCTTTAGGCTCCTCTGAAATGAATTTTTCATTTTGGACAGACCATTCAGGATAAATATGATCTCTTTGAGTTCCTGGTTCTCTCATTAGGACTGTTTCTTAGGCTTCACTGGCACAAGAAAAGGGTTTTGATAATCCAGGTAAATCCTGACAAAAGCAAAGCACGGGATCTATGAAACTCTAACCACTCAGAGGAGAACAACAGATAAAGGGCCAGGCCAACCTGACCCTGCAGGATAGGTAAGGCTGGTCTGGCAACAGGGGTAGAGGGGAAGTGCCCATCACCTGCTAGAAGAGCTAGAGAAGACCCCTTCCGGAGAGACCACCAGGAGAGGAGAGCAGTAGGTGCTGATGATGAAGAATATTTTAACCAGCAGAGAAGGTCAAAATGACAAAGTTCCACGATCAGAGTAAACATATGGGATAAAAAATAAAAAATAAAGAAAAAAGATTTTTTTGAAAGGACTTTTTTTTAAAGGAATTTAAACAAAAGTCCTTTTAAAGAGACAGTTGGCTGTTTAAACCAAAAGTACAACTCACTGAGAGAATCGCCACATTATTTATTGGGGTAGAAAGGACCTGGAATGTAGAAAGACCTATTCTGCAGAGGAAAAAATAGAATCACTAACAGGCCTCATGCCTTGCACAGCCAGTGGCTAGAATCCCTGCCTCATGAGACCCTGTGCTAGAAGGCCGCTACAACCATCTCAACTATGTTAGTCTTTCTTGGAAGCCAACAAGTGTTTGCCCAGTTAAGAGCACGGTAACAATCATTCACGTTATGTTATAATGATTGTCGATATCTTTAAAAGCCTTGTCAAGTTCCTTTTTGAGTAACCCACACCCCACCCTTAGAGAAATTTATCTGTGGTTCACCTCTTTGAAATACATCATGGTTGTTCCACATTTACCATAGCCCGAAAAAAAAAAAAAAAGCTTTTTATTAATAAAGTGTTCAGAAGGGGGCGCCACTGTAAACAATGAGAGTTTTCGCTGCAGGGACAATTTTGTTGCAGAAACAGCTGAAAGCAATCAGGTCAGACAGAGCCAAGGGCTAGAGGGATTTTTAAAATGACAAAAACCGAACCACATCTAATCAAAACAAAAATCAAAACCAATGGCCACGATTTCAAGATTGCTACTAAACGTATGACATTCTCCTAAGACATGCGAGTGACTTGATCACTTTATTTATATATTTATATTTGAAGAAGAAGGAACTATTTGATGCAGCAAATCCACGTTGGTTAAAAATTACCAGATATGGGGGCTCCTGGGTGGCTCAGTGGTTTAGGCCTCTGCCTTCGGCTCAGGTCATGATTTCAGGGTCCTGGGATGGAGCCCCACATTGGGATCTCTGCTCAGCGGGGAGCCTGCTTGCCCCCTCTCTCTCTGCTTCCCTCTCTACCTACTTGTGATCTGTCTGTCAAATGGGTAAATAAGATCTTAAAAAAAAGAATTACTAGATGTGAAATACATCGAGGGTATGGGAAGGAAAATGATTTCACCTGATCTGACTAGGAAGTGGTTGAAGCCTGAATTAAAGTGCTACAAAAAGAGTAAAGACCTGGGAAATATATGGGGTAAAAATCCCTAGAAAAACAGCAATAATAACTGGCTGCTCTTTATTGACCAGATCCTGCGATAGGCAAAGAAGAGCTGGTTTTAGCCAGAAGATGATCTCCGTTTGTCTTCATGATCTGGCATTTCCTGCAAGCCAGGCATGGGGCTCTGCACTAGAGCTGCAAATGCTGGGTCCCTCATTGTCCCTTTTCTCTTCTCAGGGGGACAACGGGCATGTCCATGATGCAGTGTGACAGGCTTTACCACAGGGAGATAAAAGACTGCCAAGGGTAGGTGGTAGCTGGGAAAAGCCACTTAGGAACAGATTTTCAGGGGAGGTGATAGACAAGGGCAAAGCGAAGAATGAGGATGAGTGTGTCAAGTTTCAAAGTGCCAGGAGACAGCACAGTGCATTCGGGAAACTACAGCAAGTTCATGACAACCGAGAGCTGATCTGGCAGCATCACCTGGGGATGGAGGCTGAGCCCTGGGGTTAACACTGGGGGTGAGAAGGTTTGTATACTATGGCGAGGAGGTGAGGTACTACACTGTGGGGGCACAGGGAGCTACCGGAGGATTTCAAATATCAGAATCGTAACCGTAATAGAGTATTTAATTGCATCCTAGCTTTCATCAAGGGTAAGATGCACTATAGTTTATGTTCGACTAAGAAAGAGAAATGCTGTCAGTTAAAGTAGGATATGTCATCAAGTGCAAGGTGAGTGCCACCTTAAGAGATATTAAAATGGGGGGAGGGGACAAATCTTAGAACAAGTAAATTGTGGTAGTAGAATAATTAAGAAAGATCCAACACTTGGATCAACTAAAGAAGTGATTATTGCTTACCATGTGCCCCAAACTATATTAAGTCCTAGAACAAGAGACGTGCTCATCTTGATGCCCCGCAGCTGTTAGACCCAAGGTACAGAGGGCAGTAGCCAACGACCAGCAGGCCCCAAGTGCCATGTGCAGACTCTAGGAGCAACTGCCTTTGAAAGAGGAAACGGTTGAGAGTGGGCTTTCTGATGGAGAGGATTAGTAGCTGGGAAAGTAGGAAAATTGACACAGAATCGGAATTGATGCCCCTACATGACAGAGTTGGTGAAACTTCCCTTCTCAGAGATCTTGAGGCTCCTCTGAAAAGAATTTTTCATTTTGGACAGAACATGCAGGATAAATATGATCTGTTTGAGTTCCTGGTTCTCTCATTAGGACTGTTTCTTAGGCTTCACTGGCACAAGAAAAGGGTTTTGATAATCCAGGTAAATCCTGACAAAAGCAAAGCACGGGATCTATGAAAATCTAACCACTCAGAGGAGAACAACAGATAAAGGGCCAGGCCGACCTGACCCTGCAGGAAAGGTAAGGCTGGTCTGGCAACAGGGGTAGAGGGGAAGTGCCCATCACCTGCTAGAAGAGCTAGAGAAGACCCCTTCCGGAGAGACCACCAGGAGAGGAGAGCAGTAGGTGCTGATGATGAAGAATATTTTAACCAGCAGAGAAGGTCAAAATGACAAAGTTCCACGATCAGAGTAAACATATGGGATAAAAAATAAAAAATAAAGAAAAAAGATTTTTTTGAAAGGACTTTTTTTAAAGGAATTTAAACAAAAGTCCTTTTAAAGAGACAGTTGGCTGTTTAAACCAATAGTACAACTCACTGAGAGAATCGCCACATTATTTATTGGGGTAGAAAGGACCTGGAATGTAGAAAGACCTATTCTGCAGAGGAAAAAATAGAATCACTAACAGGCCTCATGCCTTGCACAGCCAGTGGCTAGAATCCCTGCCTCATGAGACCCTGTGCTAGAAGGCCGCTAGAACCATCTCAACTATGTTAGTCTTTCTTGGAAGCCAACAAGTGTTTGCCCAGTTAAGAGCACGGTAACAATCATTCACGTTAAGTTATAATGATTGTCGATATCTTTAAAAGCCTTGTCAAGTTCCTTTTTGAGTAACCCTCACCCCACCCTTAGAGAAATTTATCTGTGGTTCACCTCTTTGAAATACCTCATGGTTGTTCCACATTTACCATAGCCAGGAAAAAAAAAAAAAAAAGCTTTTTATTAACAAAGTGTTCAGAAGGGGGCGCCACTGTAAACAATGAGAGTTTTCGCTGCCGGGACAATTTTGTTGCAGAAACAGCTGAAAGCAATCAGGTCAGACAGAGCCAAGGGCTGGAGGGATTTTTAAAATGACAAAAACCGAACCAAATCTAACCAAAACAAAAATCAAAACCAATGGCCACGATTTCAAGATTGCTACTAAAGGTATGACATTCTCCTAAGACATGCGAGTGACTTGATCACTTCATCTATATATTTATATTTGAAGAAGAAGAAAATATTTGATGCAGCAAATCCACGTTGGTTAAAAATTACCAGATTTGGGGGCTCCTGCGTGGCTCAGTGGTTTAGGCGTCTGCCTTCGGCTCAGGTCATGATTTCAGGGTCCTGGGATGGAGCCCCACATTGGGATCTCTGCTCAGAGGGGAGCCTACTTCCCCCTTCTCTCTCTGCCTCCCTCTCTACCTACTTGTGATCTGTCTGTCAAATGGGTAAATAAGATCTTAAAAAAAAGAATTACTAGATGTGAAATACATCGAGGGTATGGGAAGGAAAATGATTTCACCTGATCTGACTAGGAAGTGGTTGAAGCCTGAATTAAAGTGCTACAAAAAGAGTAAAGACCTGGGAAATATATGGGGTAAAAATCCCTAGAAAAACAGCAATAATAACTGGCTGCTCTTTATAGACCAGATCCTGCGATAGGCAAAGAAGAGCTGGTTTTAGCCAGAAAATGATCTCCGTTTGTCTTCATGATCTGGCATTTCCTGCAGGCCAGGCATGGGGCTCTGCACTAGAGCTGCAAATGCGGGGGTCCCTCATTGTCCCTTTTCTCTTCTCAGGGGGACAACGGGCATGTCCATGATGCAGTGTGACAGGATTTACCACAGGGAGATAAAAGAATGCCAAGGGTAGGTGGGAGCTGGGAAAAGCCACTTAGGAACAGATTTTCAGGGGAGGTGATAGACAAGGGCAAAGCGAAGAATGAGGATGAGTGTGTCAAGGTTCAAAGTGCCAGGAGACAGCACAGTGCATTCCGGAAACTACAGCAAGTTCATGACTACCGAGAGCTGATCTGGCAGCATCACCTGGGGATGGAGGCTGAGCCCCGGGGTTAACACTGGGGGTGAGAAGGTTTGTATACTATGGCGAGGAGGTGAGGTACTACACTGTGGGGGCACAGGGAGCTACCGGAGGATTTCAAATATCAGAATCGTAACCGCAATAGAGTATTTAATTGCATCCTAGCTTTCATCAAGGGTAAGATGCACTATAGTTTATGTTCGACTAAGAAAGAGAAATGCTGTCAGTTAAAGTAGGATATGTCATCAAGTGCAAGGTGAGTGCCACCTTAAGAGATATTTAAATGGGGGGAGGGGACAAATCTTAGAACAAGTAAATTGTGGTAGTAGAATAATTAAGAAAGATCCAACACTTGGATCAACTAAAGTAGTGATTATTGCTTACCATGTGCCCCAAACTATATTAAGTCCTAGAACAAGAGACGTGCTCATCTTGATGCCCCGCAGCTGTTAGACCCAAGGTACAGAGGGCAGTAGCCAACGACCAGCAGGCCCCAAGTGCCATGTGCAGACTCTAGGAGCAACTGCCTTTGAAAGAGGAAACGGTTGAGAGTGGGCTTTCTGATGGAGAGGATTACTAGCTGGAAAAGTAGGAAAATTGTCACCGAATCGGAATTGATGCCCCTACATGACAGAGTTGGTGAAACTTCCCTTCTCAGAGATCTTGAGGCTCCTCTGAAATGAATTTTTCATTTTGGACAGAACATTCAGGATAAATATGATCTGTTTGAGTTCCTGGTTCTCTCATTAGGACTGTTTCTTAGGCTTCACTGGCACAAGAAAAGGGTTTTGATAATCCAGGTAAATCCTGACAAAAGCAAAGCACGGGATCTATGAAAATCTAACCACTCAGAGGAGAACAACAGATAAAGGGCCAGGCCGACCTGACCCTGCAGGATAGGTAAGGCTGGTCTGGCAACAGGGGTAGAGGGGAAGTGCCCATCACCTGCTAGAAGAGCTAGAGAAGACCCCTTCCGGAGAGACCACCAGGAGAGGAGAGCAGTAGGTGCTGATGATGAAGAATATTTTAACCAGCAGAGAAGGTCAAAATGACAAATTTCCACGATCAGAGTAAACATGTGGGATAAAAAATAAAAAATAAAGAAAAAAGATTTTTTTGAAAGGACTTTTTTTTAAAGGAATTTAAACAAAAGTCCTTTTAAAGAGACAGTTGGCTGTTTAAACCAATAGTACAACTCACTGAGAGAATCGCCACATTATTTATTGGGGTAGAAAGGACCTGGAATGTAGAAAGACCTATTCTGCAGAGGAAAAAATAGAATCACTAACAGGCCTCATGCCTTGCACAGCCAGTGGCTAGAATCCCTGCCTCATGAGACCCTGTGCTAGAAGGCCGCTAGAACCATCTCAACTATGTTAGTCTTTCTTGGAAGCCAACAAGTGTTTGCCCAGTTAAGAGCACGGTAACAATCATTCACGTTATGTTATAATGATTGTCGATATCTTTAAAAGCCTTGTCAAGTTCCTTTTTGAGTAACCCTCACCCCACCCTTAGAGAAATTTATCTGTGGTTCACCTCTTTGAAATACCTCATGGTTGTTCCACATTTACCATAGCCGGAAAAAAAAAAAAACAAAAAACTTTTTATTAACAAAGTGTTCAGAAGGGGGCGCCACTGTAAACAATGAGAGTTTTCGCTGCCGGGACAATTTTGTTGCAGAAACAGCTGAAAGCAATCAGGTCAGACAGAGCCAAGGGCTGGAGGGATTTTTAAAATGACAAAAACCGAACCAAATCTAACCAAAACAAAAATCAAAACCAATGGCCACGATTTCAAGATTGCTACTAAAGGTATGACATTCTCCTAAGACATGCGAGTGACTTGATCACTTTATCTATATATTTATATTTGAAGAAGAAGGAACTATTTGAGGCAGCAAATCCACGTTGGTTAAAAATTACCAGATAGGGGGCCTCCTGGGTGGCTCAGTGGTTTAGGCCTCTGCCTTCGGCTCAGGTCATGATTTCAGGGTCCTGGGATGGAGCCCCACATTGGGATCTCTGCTCAGCGGGGAGCCTGCTTCCCCCCTCTCTCTCTGCCTCCCTCTCTACCTACTTGTGATCTGTCTGTCGAATGGGTAAATAAGATCTTAAAAAAAAGAATTACTAGATGTGAAATACATTGAGGGTATGGGAAGGAAAATGATTTCACCAGATCTGACTAGGAAGTGGTTGAAGCCTATATTAAAGTGCTACAAAAAGAGTAAAGACCTGGGAAATATATGGGGTAAAAATCCCTAGAAAAACAGCAATAATAACTGGCTGCTCTTTATAGACCAGATCCTGCGATAGGCAAAGAAGAGCTGGTTTTAGCCAGAAGATGATCTCCGTTTGTCTTCATGATCTGGCATTTCCTGCAAGCCAGGCATGGGGCTCTGCACTAGAGCTGCAAATGCTGGGTCCCTCATTGTCCCTTTTCTCTTCTCAGGGGGACAACGGGCATGTCCATGATGCAGTGTGACAGGCTTTACCACAGGGAGATAAAAGACTGCCAAGGGTAGGTGGGAGCTGGGAAAAGCCACTTAGGAACAGATTTTCAGGGGAGGTGATAGACAAGGGCAAAGCGAAGAATGAGGATGAGTGTGTCAAGTTTCAAAGTGCCAGGAGACAGCACAGTGCATTCGGGAAACTACAGCAAGTTCAGGACAACCGAGAGCTGATCTGGCAGCATCACCTGGGGATGGAGGCTGAGCCCCGGGGTTAACACTTGGGGTGAGAAGGTTTGTATACTATGGCGAGGAGGTGAGGTACTACACTGTGGGGGCACAGGGAGCTACCGGAGGATTTCAAATATCAGAATCATAACCGCAATAGAGTATTTAATTGCATCCTAGCTTTCATCAAGGGTAAGATGCACTATAGTTTATGTTCGACTAAGAAAGAGAAATGCTGTCAGTTAAAGTAGGAATGTCATCAAGTGCAAGGTGAGTGCCACCTTAAGAGATATTAAAATGGGGGGAGGGGACAAATCTTAGAACAAGTAAATTGTGGTAGTAGAATAATTAAGAAAGATCCAACACTTGGATCAACTAAAGTAGTGATTATTGCTTACCATGTGCCCCAAACTATATTAAGTCCTAGAACAAGAGACGTGCTCATCTTGATGCCCCGCAGCTGTTAGACCCAAGGTACAGAGGGCAGTAGCCAACGACCAGCAGGCCCCAAGTGCCATGTGCAGACTCTAGGAGCAACTGCCTTTGAAAGAGGAAACGGTTGTGAGTGGGCATTCTGATGGAGAGGATTAGTAGCTGGGAAAGTAGGAAAATTGACACAGAATCGGAATTGATGCCCCTACATGACAGAGTTGGTGAAACTTCCCTTCTCAGAGATCTTGAGGCTCCTCTGAAAAGAATTTTTCATTTTGGACAGAACATGCAGGATAAATATGATCTGTTTGAGTTCCTGGTTCTCTCATTAGGACTGTTTCTTAGGCTTCACTGGCACAAGAAAAGGGTTTTGATAATCCAGGTAAATCCTGACAAAAGCAAAGCACGGGATCTATGAAAATCTAACCACTCAGAGGAGAACAACAGATAAAGGGCCAGGCCGACCTGACCCTGCAGGAAAGGTAAGGCTGGTCTGGCAACAGGGGTAGAGGGGAAGTGCCCATCACCTGCTAGAAGAGCTAGAGAAGACCCCTTCCGGAGAGACCACCAGGAGAGGAGAGCAGTAGGTGCTGATGATGAAGAATATTTTAACCAGCAGAGAAGGTCAAAATGACAAAGTTCCACGATCAGAGTAAACATATGGGATAAAAAATAAAAAATAAAGAAAAAAGATTTTTTTGAAAGGACTTTTTTTAAAGGAATTTAAACAAAAGTCCTTTTAAAGAGACAGTTGGCTGTTTAAACCAATAGTACAACTCACTGAGAGAATCGCCACATTATTTATTGGGGTAGAAAGGACCTGGAATGTAGAAAGACCTATTCTGCAGAGGAAAAAATAGAATCACTAACAGGCCTCATGCCTTGCACAGCCAGTGGCTAGAATCCCTGCCTCATGAGACCCTGTGCTAGAAGGCCGCTAGAACCATCTCAACTATGTTAGTCTTTCTTGGAAGCCAACAAGTGTTTGCCCACTTAAGAGCACGGTAACAATCATTCACGTTATGTTATAATGATTGTCGATATCTTTAAAAGCCTTGTCAAGTTCCTTTTTGAGTAAACCTCACCCCACCCTTAGAGAAATTTATCTGTGGTTCACCTCTTTGAAATACCTCATGGTTGTTCCACATTTACCATAGCCCGAAAAAAAAAAAAAAAAAAAGCTTTTTATTAACAAAGTGTTCAGAAGGGGGCGCCACTGTAAACAATGAGAGTTTTCGCTGCCGGGACAATTTTTTTGCAGAAACAGCTGAAAGCAATCAGGTCAGACAGAGCCAAGGGCTGGAGGGATTTTTAAAATGACAAAAACCGAACAAAATCTAACCAAAACAAAAATCAAAACCAATGGCCACGATTTCAAGATTGCTACTAAAGGTATGACATTCTCCTAAGACATGCGAGTGACTTGATCACTTTATTTATATATTTATATTTGAAGAAGAAGAAAATATTTGATGCAGGAAATCCACGTTGGTTAAAAATTACCAGATATGGGGGCTCCTGCGTGGCTCAGTGGTTTAGGCGTCTGCCTTCGGCTCAGGTCATGATTTCAGGGTCCTGGGATGGAGCCCCACATTGGGATCTCTGCTCAGCGGGGAGCCTACTTCCCCCTTCTCTCTCTGCCTCCCTCTCTACCTACTTGTGATCTGTCTGTCAAATGGGTAAATAAGATCTTAAAAAAAAGAATAACTAGATGTGAAATACATCGAGGGTATGGGAAGGAAAATGATTTCACCTGATCTGACTAGGAAGTGGTTGAAGCCTGAATTAAAGTGCTACAAAAAGAGTAAAGACCTGGGAAATATATGGGGTAAAAATCCCTAGAAAAACAGCAATAATAACTGGCTGCTCTTTATAGACCAGATCCTGCGATAGGCAAAGAAGAGCTGGTTTTAGCCAGAAAATGATCTCCGTTTGTCTTCATGATCTGGCATTTCCTGCAGGCCAGGCATGGGGCTCTGCACTAGAGCTGCAAATTCGGGGGTCCCTCATTGTCCCTTTTCTCTTCTCAGGGGTACAACGGGCATGTCCATGATGCAGTGTGACAGGCTTTACCACAGGGAGATAAAAGACTGCCAAGGGTAGGTGGGAGCTGGGAAAAGCCACTTAGGAACAGATTTTCAGGGGAGGTGATAGACAAGGGCAAAGCGAAGAATGAGGATGAGTGTGTCAAGGTTCAAAGTGCCAGGAGACAGCACAGTGCATTCGGGAAACTACAGCAAGTTCATGACAACCGAGAGCTGATCTGGCAGCATCACCTGGGGATGGAGGCTGAGCCCCGGGGTTAACACTGGGGGTGAGAAGGTTTGTATACTATTGCGAGGAGGTGAGGTACTACACTGTAGGGGCACAGGGAGCTACCGGAGGATTTCAAATATCAGAATCGTAACCGCAATAGAGTATTTAATTGCATCCTAGCTTTCATCAAGGGTAAGATGCACTATAGTTTATGTTCGACTAAGAAAGAGAAATGCTGTCAGTTAAAGTAGGATATGTCATCAAGTGCAAGGTGAGTGCCACCTTAAGAGATATTAAAATGGGGGGAGGGGACAAATCTTAGAACAAGTAAATTGTGGTAGTAGAATAATTAAGAAAGATCCAACACTTGGATCAACTAAAGTAGTGATTATTGCTTACCATGTGCCCCAAACTATATTAAGTCCTAGAACAAGAGACGTGCTCAGCTTGATGCCCCGCAGCTGTTAGACCCAAGGTACAGAGGGCAGTAGCCAACGACCAGCAGGCCCCAAGTGCCATGTGCAGACTCTAGGAGCAACTGCCTTTGAAAGAGGAAACGGTTGAGAGTGGGCATTCTGATGTGAGGATTAGTAGCTGGGAAAGTAGGAAAATTGACACAGAATCGGAATTGATGCCCCTACATGACAGAGTTGGTGAAACTTCCCTTCTCAGAGATCTTGAGGCTCCTCTGAAATGAATTTTTCATTTTGGACAGAACATGCAGGATAAATATGATCTGTTTGAGTTCCTGGTTCTCTCATTAGGACTGTTTCTTAGGCTTCACTGGCACAAGAAAAGGGTTTTGATAATCCAGGTAAATCCTGACAAAAGCAAAGCAAGGGATCTATGAAAAACTAACCACTCAGAGGAGAACAACAGATAAAGGGCCAGGCCGACCTGACCCTGCAGGAAAGGTAAGGCTGGTCTGGCAACAGGGGTAGAGGGGAAGTGCCCATCACCTGCTAGAAGAGCTAGAGAAGACCCCTTCCGGAGAGACCACCAGGAGAGGAGAGCAGTAGGTGCTGATGATGAAGAATATTTTAACCAGCAGAGAAGGTCAAAATGACAAAGTTCCACGATCAGAGTAAACATATGGGATAAAAAATAAAAAATAAAGGAAAAAGATTTTTTGAAAGGACTTTTTTTAAAGGAATTTAAACAAAAGTCCTTTTAAAGAGACAGTTGGCTGTTTAAACCAATAGTACAACTCACTGAGAGAATCGCCACATTATTTATTGGGGTAGAAAGGACCTGGAATGTAGAAAGACCTATTCTGCAGAGGAAAAAATAGAATCACTAACAGGCCTCATGCCTTGCACAGCCAGTGGCTAGAATCCCTGCCTCATGAGACCCTGTGCTAGAAGGCTGCTAGAACCATCTCAACTATGTTAGTCTTTCTTGGAAGCCAACAAGTGTTTGCCCAGTTAAGAGCACGGTAACAATCATTCACGTTATGTTATAATGATTGTCGATATCTTTAAAAGCCTTGTCAAGTTCCTTTTTGAGTAACCCTCACCCCACCCTTAGAGAAATTTATCTGTGGTTCACCTCTTTGAAATACCTCATGGTTGTTCCACATTTACCATAGCCCGAAAAAAAAAAAAAAAAAAGCTTTTTATTAACAAAGTGTTCAGAAGGGGGCGCCACTGTAAACAATGAGAGTTTTCGCTGCCGGGACAATTTTGTTGCAGAAACAGCTGAAAGCAATCAGGTCAGACAGAGCCAAGGGCTGGAGGGATTTTTAAAATGACAAAAACCGAACCAAATCTAACCAAAACAAAAATCAAAACCAATGGCCACGATTTCAAGATTGCTACTAAAGGTATGACATTCTCCTAAGACATGCGAGTGACTTGATCACTTTATCTATATATTTATATTTGAAGAAGAAGAAAATATTTGATGCAGCAAATCCACGTTGGTTAAAAATTACCAGATATGGGGGCTCCTGCGTGGCTCAGTGGTTTAGGCGTCTGCCTTCGGCTCAGGTCATGATTTCAGGGTCCTGGGATGGAGCCCCACATTGGGATCTCTGCTCAGCGGGGAGCCTGCTTCCCCCTTCTCTCTCCGCCTCCCTCTCTACCTACTTGTGATCTGTCTGTCAAATGGGTAAATAAGATCTTAAAAAAAAGAATTACTAGATGTGAAATACATCGAGGGTATGGGAAGGAAAATGATTTCACCTAATCTGACTAGGAAGTGGTTCAAGCCTGAATTAAAATGCTACAAAAAGAGTAAAGACCTGGGAAATATATGGGGTAAAAATCCCTAGAAAAACAGCAATAATAACTGGCTGCTCTTTATAGACCAGATCCTGCGATAGGCAAAGAAGAGCTGGTTTTAGCCAGAAAATGATCTCCGTTTGTCTTCATGATCTGGCATTTCCTGCAGGCCAGGCATGGGGCTCTGCACTAGAGCTGCAAATGCGGGGGTCCCTCATTGTCCCTTTTCTCTTCTCAGGGGGACAACGGGCATGTCCATGATGCAGTGTGACAGGATTTACCACAGGGAGATAAAAGAATGCCAAGGGTAGGTGGGAGCTGGGAAAAGCCACTTAGGAACAGATTTTGAGGGGAGGTGATAGACAAGGGCAAAGCGAAGAATGAGGATGAGTGTGTCAAGTTTCAAAGTGCCAGGAGACTGCACAGTGCATTCGGGAAACTACAGCAAGTTCATGACAACCGAGAGCTGATCTGGCAGCATCACCTGGGGATGGAGGCTGAGCCCAGGGGTTAACACTGGGGGTGAGAAGGTTTGTATACTATGGCGAGGAGGTGAGGTACTACACTGTGGGGGCACAGGGAGCTACCGGAGGATTTCAAATATCAGAATTGTAACCGCAATAGAGTATTTAATTGCATCCTAGCTTTCATCAAGGGTAAGATGCACTATAGTTTATGTTCGACTAAGAAAGAGAAATGCTGTCAGTTAAAGTAGGATATGTCATCAAGTGCAAGGTGAGTGCCACCTTAAGAGATATTAAAATGGGGAAAGGGGACAAATTGATGCCCTTACATGACAGAGTTGGTGAAACTTCCCTTCTCAGAGATCTTGAGGCTCCTCTGAAATGAATTTTTCATTTTGGACAGACCATTCAGGATAAATATGATCTCTTTGAGTTCCTGGTTCTCTCATTAGGACTGTTTCTTAGGCTTCACTGGCACAAGAAAAGGGTTTTGATAATCCAGGTAAATCCTGACAAAAGCAAAGCAAGGGATCTATGAAAATCTAACCACTCAGAGGAGAACAACAGATAAAGGGCCAGGCCGACCTGAACCTGCAGGATAGGAAAGGCTGGTCTGGCAACAGGGGTAGAGGGGAAGTGCCCATCACCTGCTAGAAGAGCTAGAGAAGACCCCTTCCGGAGAGACCACCAGGAGAGGAGAGCAGTAGGTGCTGATGATGAAGAATATTTTAACCAGCAGAGAAGGTCAAAATGACAAAGTTCCACGATCAGAGTAAACATATGGGATAAAAAATAAAAAATAAAGAAAAAAGATTTTTTTGAAAGGACTTTTTTTTAAAGGAATTTAAACAAAAGTCCTTTTAAAGAGACAGTTGGCTGTTTAAACCAATAGTACAACTCACTGAGAGAATCACCACATTATTTATTGGGGTAGAAAGGACCTGGAATGTAGAAAGACCTATTCTGCAGAGGCAAAAATAGAATCACTAACAGGCCTCATGCCTTGCACAGCCAGTGGCTAGAATCCCTGCCTCATGAGACCCTGTGCTAGAAGGCCGCTAGAACCATCTCAACTATGTTAGTCTTTCTTGGAAGCCAACAAGTGTTTGCCCAGTTAAGAGCACGGTAACAATCATTCACGTTATGTTATAATGATTGTCGATATCTTTAAAAGCCTTGTCAAGTTCCTTTTTGAGTAACCCTCACCCCACCCTTAGAGAAATTTATCTGTGGTTCACCTCTTTGAAATACCTCATGGTTGTTCCACATTTACCATAGCCGGAAAAAAAAAACAAAAAACTTTTTATTAACAAAGTGTTCAGAAGGGGGCGCCACTGTAAACAATGAGAGTTTTCGCTGCCGGGACAATTTTGTTGCAGAAACAGCTGAAAGCAATCAGGTCAGACAGAGCCAAGGGCTGGAGGGATTTTTAAAATGACAAAAACCGAACCAAATCTAACCAAAACAAAAATCAAAACCAATGGCCACGATTTCAAGATTGCTACTAAAGGTATGACATTCTCCTAAGACATGCGAGTGACTTGATCACTTTATCTATATATTTATATATGAAGAAGAAGGAACTATTTGAGGCAGCAAATCCACGTTGGTTAAAAATTACCAGATAGGGGGCCTCCTGGGTGGCTCAGTGGTTTAGGCCTCTGCCTTCGGCTCAGGTCATGATTTCAGGGTCCTGGGATGGAGCCCCACATTTGGATCTCTGCTGAGCGGGGAGCCTGCTTCCCCCCTCTCTCTCTGCCTCCCTCTCTACCTACTTGTGATCTGTCTGTCGAATGGGTAAATAAGATCTTAAAAAAAGAATTACTAGATGTGAAATACATCGAGGGTATGGGAAGGAAAATGATTTCACCTGATCTGACTAGGAAGTGGTTGAAGCCTGAATTAAAGTTCTACAAAAAGAGTAAAGACCTGGGAAATATATGGGGTAAAAATCCCTAGAAAAACAGCAATAATAACTGGCTGCTCTTTATAGACCAGATCCTGCGATAGGCAAAGAAGAGCTGGTTTTAGCCAGAAGATGATCTCCGTTTGTCTTCATGATCTGGCATTTCCTACAAGCCAGGCATGGGGCTCTGCACTAGAGCTGCAAATGCTGGGTCCCTCATTGTCCCTTTTCTCTTCTCAGGGGGACAACGGGCATGTCCATGATGCAGTGTGACAGGCTTTACCACAGGGAGATAAAAGACTGCCAAGGGTAGGTGGGAGCTGGGAAAAGCCACTTAGGAACAGATTTTCAGGGGAGGTGATAGACAAGGGCAATGCGAAGAATGAGGATGAGTGTGTCAAGTTTCAAAGTACCAGGAGACAGCACAGTGCATTCGGGAAACTACAGCAAGTTCATGACAACCGAGAGCTGATCTGGCAGCATCACCTGGGGATGGAGGCTGAGCCCAGGGGTTAACACTGGGGGTGAGAAGGTTTGTATACTATGGCGAGGAGGTGAGGTACTACACTGTGGGGGCACAGGGAGCTACCGGAGGATTTCAAATATCAGAATTGTAACCATAATAGAGTATTTAATTGCATCCTAGCTTTCATCAAGGGTAAGATGCACTATAGTTTATGTTCGACTAAGAAAGAAAAATGCTGTCAGTTAAAGTAGGATATGTCATCAAGTGCAAGGTGAGTGCCACCTTAAGAGATATTAAAATGGGGAAAGGGGACAAATTGATGCCCCTACATGACAGAGTTGGTGAAACTTCCCTTCTCAGAGATCTTGAGGCTCCTCTGAAATGAATTTTTCATTTTGGACAGACCATTCAGGATAAATATGATCTCTTTGAGTTCCTGGTTCTCTCATTAGGACTGTTTCTTAGGCTTCACTGGCACAAGAAAAGGGTTTTGATAATCCAGGTAAATCCTGACAAAAGCAAAGCAAGGGATCTATGAAAATCTAACCACTCAGAGGAGAACAACAGATAAAGGGCCAGGCCGACCTGAACCTGCAGGATAGGTAAGGCTGGTCTGGCAACAGGGGTAGAGGGGAAGTGCCCATCACCTGCTAGAAGAGCTAGAGAAGACCCCTTCCGGAGAGACCACCAGGAGAGGAGAGCAGTAGGTGCTGATGATGAAGAATATTTTCACCAGCAGAGAAGGTCAAAATGACAAAGTTCCATGATCAGAGTAAACATATGGGATAAAAAATAAAAAATAAAGAAAAAAGATTTTTTTGAAAGGACTTTTTTTTAAAGGAATTTAAACAAAAGTCCTTTTAAAGAGACAGTTGGCTGTTTAAACCAATAGTACAACTCACTGAGAGAATCGCCACATTATTTATTGGGGTAGAAAGGACCTGGAATGTAGAAAGACCTATTCTGCAGAGGAAAAAATAGAATCACTAACAGGCCTCATGCCTTGCACAGCCAGTGGCTAGAATCCCTGCCTCATGAGACCCTGTGCTAGAAGGCCGCTAGAATCATCTCAACTATGTTAGTCTTTCTTGGAAGCCAACAAGTGTTTGCCCAGTTAAGAGCACGGTAACAATCATTCACGTTATGTTATAATGATTGTCGATATCTTTAAAAGCCTTGTCAAGTTCCTTTTTGAGTAACCCTCACCCCACCCTTAGAGAAATTTATCTGTGGTTCACCTCTTTGAAATACCTCATGGTTGTTCCACATTTACCATAGCCTGAAAAAAAAAAAAAAGCTTTTTATTAACAAAGTGTTCAGAAGGGGGCGACTCTGTAAACAATGAGAGTTTTCGCTGCAGGGACAATTTTGTTGCAGAAACAGCTGAAAGCAATTAGGTCAGACAGAGCCAAGGGCTGGAGGGATTTTTAAAATGACAAAAACCGAACCAAATCTAACCAAAACAAAAATCAAAACCAATGGCCACGATTTCAAGATTGCTACTAAAGGTATGACATTCTCCTAAGACATGCGAGTGACTTGATCACTTTATCTATATATTTATATTTGAAGAAGAAGGAACTATTTGAGGCAGCAAATCCACGTTGGTTAAAAATTACCAGATAGGGGGCCTCCTGGGTGGCTCAGTGGTTTAGGCCTCTGCCTTCGGCTCAGGTCATGATTTCAGGGTCCTGGGATGGAGCCCCACATTTGGATCTCTGCTGAGCGGGGAGCCTGCTTCCCCCCTCTCTCTCTGCCTCCCTCTCTACCTACTTGTGATCTGTCTGTCGAATGGGTAAATAAGATCTTAAAAAAAAGAATTACTAGATGTGAAATACATCGAGGGTATGGGAAGGAAAATGATTTCACCAGATCTGAGTAGGAAGTGGTTGAAGCCTGAATTAAAGTGCTACAAAAAGAGTAAAGACCTGGGAAATATATGGGGTAAAAATCCCTAGAAAAACAGCAATAATAACTGGCTGCTCTTTATAGACCAGATCCTGCAATAGGCAAAGAAGAGCTGGTTTTAGCCAGAAGATGATCTCCGTTTGTCTTCATGATCTGGCATTTCCTGCAAGCCAGGCATGGGGCTCTGCACCAGAGCTGCAAATGCTGGGTCCCTCATTGTCCTTTTCTCTTCTCAGGGGGACAACGGGCATGTCCATGATGCAGTGTGACAGGCTTTACCACAGGGAGATAAAAGACTGCAAAGGGTAGGTGGGAACTGGGAAAAGCCACTTAGGAACAGATTTTCAGGGGAGGTGATAGACAAGGGCAATGCGAAGAATGAGGATGAGTGTGTCAAGTTTCAAAGTGCCAGGAGACAGCACAGTGCATTCGGGAAACTACAGCAAGTTCATGACAACCGAGAGCTGATCTGGCAGCATCACCTGGGGATGGAGGCTGAGCCCCGGGGTTAACACTGGGGGTGAGAAGGTTTGTATACTATGGCGAGGAGGTGAGGTACTACACTGTGGGGGCACAGGGAGCTACCGGATGATTTCAAATATCAGAATTGTAACCGTAATAGAGTATTTAATTGCATCCTAGCTTTCATCAAGGGTAAGATGCACTATAGTTTATGTTCGACTAAGAAAGAGAAATGCTGTCAGTTAAAGTAGGATATGTCATCAAGTGCAAGGTGAGTGCCACCTTAAGAGATATTAAAATGGGGAAAGGGGACAAATTGATGCCCCTACATGACAGAGTTGGTGAAACTTCCCTTCTCAGAGATCTTGAGGCTCCTCTGAAATGAATTTTTCATTTTGGACAGAACATGCAGGATAAATATGATCTGTTTGAATTCCTGGTTCTCTCATTAGGACTGTTTCTTAGGCTTCACTGGCACAAGAAAAGGGTTTTGATAATCCAGGTAAATCCTGACAAAAGCAAAGCACGGGATCTATGAAAATCTAACCACTCAGAGGAGAACAACAAATAAAGGGCCAGGCCGACCTGACGCTGCAGGAGAGGTAAGGCTGGTCTGGCAACAGGGGTAGAGGGGAAGTGCCCATCACCTGCTAGAAGAGCTAGAGAAGACCCCTTCCGGAGAGACCACCAGGAGAGGAGAGCAGTAGGTGCTGATGATGAAGAATATTTTAACCAGCAGAGAAGGTCAAAATGACAAAGTTCCACGATCAGAGTAAACATATGGGATAAAAAATAAAAAATAAAG
Source organism: Mustela nivalis (assembly GCF_964662115.1). Taxonomy (NCBI): domain Eukaryota; kingdom Metazoa; phylum Chordata; class Mammalia; order Carnivora; family Mustelidae; genus Mustela; species Mustela nivalis. The sequence continues at coordinate 18,797 of NW_028135695.1, forward strand.
AAAAAAGATTTTTTTGATAGGACTTTTTTTAAAGGAATTTAAACAAAAGTCCTTTTAAAGAGACAGTTGGCTGTTTAAACCAATAGTAAAACTCCCTGAGAGAATCGCCACATTATTTATTGGGGTAGAAAGGACCTGGAATGTAGAAAGACCTATTCTGCAGAGGAAAAAATAGAATCACTAACAGGCCTCATGCCTTGCACAGCCAGTGGCTAGAATCCCTGCCTCATGAGACCCTGTGCTAGAAGGCCGCTAGAACCATCTCAACTATGTTAGTCTTTCTTGGAAGCCAACAAGTGTTTGCCCATTTAAGAGCACGGTAACAATCATATAATGATTGTTGATATCTTTAAAAGCCTTGTCAAGTTCCTTTTTGAGTAACCCTCACCCCACCCTTAGAGAAATTTATCTGTGGTTCACCTCTTTGAAATACCTCATGGTTGTTCCACATTTACCATAGCCTGAAAAAAAAAAAAAGCTTTTTATTAACAAAGTGTTCAGAAGGGGGCGCCACTGTAAACAATGAGAGTTTTCGCTGCAGGGACAATTTTGTTGCAGAAACAGCTGAAAGCAATTAGGTCAGACAGAGCCAAGGGCTGGAGGGATTTTTAAAATGACAAAAACCGAACCAAATCTAACCAAAACAAAAATCAAAACCAATGGCCACGATTTCAAGATTGCTACTAAAGGTATGACATTCTCCTAAGACATGCGAGTGACTTGATCACTTTATCTATATATTTATATTTGAAGTAGAAGGAACTATTTGATGCAGCAAATCCACGTTGGTTAAAAATTACCAGATATGGGGGCTCCTGGGTGGCTCAGTGGTTTAGGCCTTTGCCTTCGGCTCAGGTCATGATTTCAGGGTCCTGGGATGGAGCCCCACATTGGGATCTCTGCTCAGCGGGGAGCCTGCTTCCCCCCTCTCTCTCTGCCTCCCTCTCTACCTACTTGTGATCTGTCTGTCGAATGGGTAAATAAGATCTTAAAAAAAATAATTACTAGATGTGAAATACATCGAGGGTATGGGAAGGAAAATGATTTCACCTGATCTGACTAGGAAGTGGTTGAAGCCTGAATTAAAGTGCTACAAAAAGAGTAAAGACCTGGGAAATATATGGGGTAAAAATCCCTAGAAAAACAGCAATAATAACTGGCTGCTCTTTATAGACCAGATCCTGCGATAGGCAAAGAAGAGCTGGTTTTAGCCAGAAGATGATCTCCGTTTGTCTTCATGATCTGGCATTTCCTGCAAGCCAGGCATGGGGTTCTGCACTAGAGCTGCAAATGCGGGAGGCCCTCATTGTCCCTTTTCTCTTCTCAGGGGGACAACGGGCATGTCCATGATGCAGTGTGACAGGCTTTACCACAGGGAGATAAAAGACTGCCAAGGGTAGGTGGGAGCTGGGAAAAGCCACTTAGGAACAGATTTTCAGGGGAGGTGATAGACAAGGGCAAAGCGAAGAATGAGGATGAGTGTGTCAAGTTTCAAAGTGCCAGGAGACAGCACAGTGCATTCGGGAAACTACAGCAAGTTCATGACAACCGACAGCTGATCTGGCAGCATCACCTGGGGATGGAGGCTGAGCACCGGGGTTAACACTGGGGGTGAGAAGGTTTGTATACTATGGCGAGGAGGTGAGGTACTACACTGTGGGGGCACAGGGAGCTACCGGAGGATTTCAAATATCAGAATCGTAACCGCAATAGAGTATTTAATTGCATCCTAGCTTTCATCAAGGGTAAGATGCACTATAGTTTATGTTCGACTAAGAAAGAGAAATGCTGTCAGTTAAAGTAGGATATATCATCAAGTGCAATGTGAGTGCCACCTTAAGAGATATTAAAATGGGGGGAGGGGACAAATCTTAGAACAAGTAAATTGTGGTAGTAGAATAATTAAGAAAGATCCAACACTTGGATCAACTAAAGTAGTGATTATTGCTTACCATGTGCCCCAAACTATATTAAGTCCTAGAACAAGAGACGTGCTCATCTTGATGCCCCGCAGCTGTTAGACCCAAGGTACAGAGGGCAGTAGCCAACGACCAGCAGGCCCCAAGTGCCATGTGCAGACTCTAGGAGCAACTGCCTTTGAAAGAGGAAACGGTTGAGAGTGGGCTTTCTGATGGAGAGGATTACTAGCTGGGAAAGTAGGAAAATTGACACAGAATCGGAATTGATGCCCCTACATGACAGAGTTGGTGAAACTTCCCTTCTCAGAGATCTTGAGGCTCCTCTGAAATGAATTTTTCATTTTGGACAGAACATTCAGGATAAATATGATCTGTTTGAGTTCCTGGTTCTCTCATTAGGACTGTTTCTTAGGCTTCACTGGCACAAGAAAAGGGTTTTGATAATCCAGGTAAATCCTGACAAAAGCAAAGCACGGGATCTATGAAAATCTAACCACTCAGAGGAGAACAACAGATAAAGGGCCAGGCCGACCTGACCCTGCAGGATAGGTAAGGCTGGTCTGGCAACAGGGGTAGAGGGGAAGTGCCCATCACCTGCTAGAAGAGCTAGAGAAGACCCCTTCCGGAGAGACCACCAGGAGAGGAGAGCAGTAGGTTCTGAAGATGAAGAATATTTTAACCAGCAGAGAAGGTCAAAATGGCAAAGTTCCACGATCAGAGTAAACATATGGGATAAAAAATAAAAAATAAAGAGAAAAGATTTTTTTGAAAGGACTTTTTTTTAAAGGAATTTAAACAAAAGTCCTTTTAAAGAGACAGTTGGCTGTTTAAACCAATACTACAATTCACTGAGAGAATCGCCACATTATTTATTGGGGTAGAAAGGACCTGGAATGTAGAAAGACCTATTCTGCAGAGGAAAAAATAGAATCACTAACAGGCCTCATGCCTTGCACAGCCAGTGGCTAGAATCCCTGCCTCATGAGACCCTGTGCTAGAAGGCCGCTAGAACCATCTCAACTATGTTAGTCTTTCTTGGAAGCCAACAAGTGTTTGCCCAGTTAAGAGCACGGTAACAATCATTCACGTTAAGTTATAATGATTGTCGATATCTTTAAAAGCCTTGTCAAGTTCCTTTTTGAGTAACCCTCACCCCACCCTTAGAGAAATTTATCTGTGGTTCACCTCTTTGGAATACCTCATGGTTGTTCCACATTTACCATAGCCGGAAAAAAAAAAAAAAAAGCTTTTTATTAACAAAGTGTTCAGAAGGGGGCGCCACTGTAAACAATGAGAGTTTTCGCTGCCGGGACAATTTTGTTGCAGAAACAGCTGAAAGCAATCAGGTCAGACAGAGCCAAGGGCTGGAGGGATTTTTAAAATGACAAAAACCGAACCAAATTTAACCAAAACAAAAATCAAAACCAATGGCCACGATTTCAAGATTGCTACTAAAGGTATGACATTCTCCTAAGACATGCGAGTGACTTGATCACTTTATTTATATATTTATATTTGAAGAAGAAGGAACTATTTGATGCAGCAAATCCACGTTGGTTAAAAATTACCAGATATGGGGGCTCCTGGGTGGCTCAGTGGTTTAGGCGTCTGCCTTCGGCTCAGGTCATGAATTCAGGGTCCTGGGATGGAGCCCCACATTGGGATCTCTGCTCAGCGGGGAGGCTGCTTCCCCCCTCTCTCTCTGCCTCCCTCTCTACCTACTTGTGATCTGTCTGTCTAATGGGTAAATAAGATCTTAAAAAAAAGAATTACTAGATGTGAAATACATCGAGGGTATGGGAAGGAAAATGATTTCACCTGATCTGACTAGGAAGTGGTTGAAGCCTGAATTAAAGTGCTACAAAAAGAGTAAAGACCTGGGAAATATATGGGGTAAAAATCCCTAGAAAAACAGCAATAATAACTGGCTGCTCTTTATTGACCAGATCCTGCGATAGGCAAAGAAGAGCTGGTTTTAGCCAGAAGATGATCTCCGTTTGTCTTCATGATCTGGCATTTCCTGCAAGCCAGGCATGGGGCTCTGCACTAGAGCTGCAAATGCTGGGTCCCTCATTGTCCCTTTTCTCTTCTCAGGGGGACAACGGGCATGTCCATGATGCAGTGTGACAGGCTTTACCACAGGGAGATAAAAGACTGCCAAGGGTAGGTGGGAGCTGGGAAAAGCCACTTAGGAACAGATTTTCAGGGGAGGTGATAGACAAGGGCAAAGCGAAGAATAAGGATGAGTGTGTCAAGTTTCAAAGTGCCAGGAGACAGCACAGTGCATTCGGGAAACTACAGCAAGTTCATGACAACCGACAGCTGATCTGGCAGCATCACCTGGGGATGGAGGCTGATGCCCTGGGGTTAACACTGGGGGTGAGAAGGTTTGTATACTATGGCGAGGAGGTGAGGTACTACACTGTGGGGGCACAGGGAGCTACCGGAGGATTTCAAATATCAGAATCGTAACCGTAATAGAGTATTTAATTGCATCCTAGCTTTCATCAAGGGTAAGATGCACTATAGTTTATGTTCGACTAAGAAAGAGAAATGCTGTCAGTTAAAGTAGGATATGTCATCAAGTGCAAGGTGAGTGCCACCTTAAGAGATATTAAAATGGGGGGAGGGGACAAATCTTAGAACAAGTAAATTGTGGTAGTAGAATAATTAAGAAAGATCCAACACTTGGATCAACTAAAGTAGTGATTATTGCTTACCATGTGCCCCAAACTATATTAAGTCCTAGAACAAGAGACGTGCTCATCTTGATGCCCCGCAGCTGTTAGACCCAAGGTACAGAGGGCAGTAGCCAACGACCAGCAGGCCCCAAGTGCCATGTGCAGACTCTAGGAGCAACTGCCTTTGAAAGAGGAAACGGTTGAGAGTGGGCTTTCTGATGGAGAGGATTACTAGCTGGGAAAGTAGGAAAATTGACACAGAATCGGAATTGATGCCCCTACATGACAGAGTTGGTGAAACTTCCCTTCTCAGAGATCTTGAGGCTCCTCTGAAATGAATTTTTCATTTTGGACAGAACATTCAGGATAAATATGATCTGTTTGAGTTCCTGGTTCTCTCATTAGGACTGTTTCTTAGGCTTCACTGGCACAAGAAATGGGTTTTGATAATCCAGGTAAATCCTGACAAAAGCAAAGCACGGGATCTATGAAAATCTAACCACTCAGAGGAGAACAACAGATAAAGGGCCAGGCCGACCTGACCCTGCAGGATAGGTAAGGCTGGTCTGGCAACAGGGGCAGAGGGGAAGTGCCCATCACCTGCTAGAAGAGCTAGAGAAGACCCCTTCCGGAGAGACCACCAGGAGAGGAGAGCAGTAGGTGCTGATGATGAAGAATATTTTAACCAGCAGAGAAGGTCAAAATGACAAAGTTCCACGATCAGAGTAAACATATGGGATAAAAAATAAAAAATAAAGAAAAAAGATTTTTTTGAAAGGACTTTTTTTTAAAGGAATTTAAACAAAAGTCCTTTTAAAGAGACAGTTGGCTGTTTAAACCAATAGTACAACTCACTGAGAGAATCGCCACATTATTTATTGGGGTAGAAAGGACCTGGAATGTAGAAAGACCTATTCTGCAGAGGAAAAAATAGAATCACTAACAGGCCTCATGCCTTGCACAGCCAGTGGCTAGAATCCCTGCCTCATGAGACCCTGTGCTAGAAGGCCGCTAGAACGATCTCAACTATGTTAGTCTTTCTTGGAAGCCAACAAGTGTTTGCCCAGTTAAGAGCACGGTAACAATCATTCACGTTAAGTTATAATGATTGTCGATATCTTTAAAAGCCTTGTCAAGTTCCTTTTTGAGTAACCCTCACCCCACCCTTAGAGTAATTTATCTGTGGTTCACCTCTTTGGAATACCTCATGGTTGTTCCACATTTACCATAGCCGGAAAAAAAAAAAAAAAGCTTTTTATTAACAAAGTGTTCAGAAGGGGGCGCCACTGTAAACAATGAGAGTTTTCGCTGCCGGGACAATTTTGTTGCAGAAACAGCTGAAAGCAATCAGGTCAGACAGAGCCAAGGGCTGGAGGGATTTTTAAAATGACAAAAACCGAACCAAATCTAACCAAAACAAAAATCAAAACCAATGGCCACGATTTCAAGATTGCTACTAAAGGTATGACATTCTCCTAAGACATGCGAGTGACTTGATCACTTCATCTATATATTTATATTTGAAGAAGAAGGAACTATTTGATGCAGCAAATCCACGTTGGTTAAAAATTACCAGATATGGGGGCTCCTGGGTGGCTCAGTGGTTTAGGCGTCTGCCTTCGGCTCAGGTCATGAATTCAGGGTCCTGGGATGGAGCCCCACATTGGGATCTCTGCTCAGCGGGGAGCCTGCTTCACCCTCTCTCTCTGCCTCCCTCTCTACCTACTTGTGATCTGTCTGTCAAATGGGTAAATAAGATCTTAAAAAAAATAATTACTAGATGTGAAATACATCGAGGGTATGGGAAGGAAAATGATTTCACCTGATCTGACTAGGAAGTGGTTGAAGCCTGAATTAAAGTGCTACAAAAAGAGTAAAGACCTGGGAAATATATGGGGTAAAAATCCCTAGAAAAACAGCAATAATAACTGGCTGCTCTTTATTGACCAGATCCTGCGATAGGCAAAGACGAGCTGGTTTTAGCCAGAAGATGATCTCCGTTTGTCTTCATGATCTGGCATTTCCTGCAAGCCAGGCATGGGGCTCTGCACTAGAGCTGGAAATGCTGGGTCCCTCATTGTCCCTTTTCTCTTCTCAGGGGGACAACGGGCATGTCCATGATGCAGTGTGACAGGCTTTACCACAGGGAGATAAAAGACTGCCAAGGGTAGGTGGGAGCTGGGAAAAGCCACTTAGGAACAGATTTTCAGGGGAGGTGATAGACAAGGGCAAAGCGAAGAATGAGGATGAGTGTGTCAAGTTTCAAAGTGCCAGGAGACAGCACAGTGCATTCGGGAAACTACAGCAAGTTCATGACAACCGACAGCTGATCTGGCAGCATCACCTGGGGATGGAGGGTGAGCCCCGGGGTTAACACTGGGGGTGAGAAGGTTTGTATACTATGGCGAGGAGGTGAGGTACTACACTGTGGGGGCACAGGGAGCTACCGGAGGATTTCAAATATCAGAATCGTAACCGTAATAGAGTATTTAATTGCATCCTAGCTTTCATCAAGGGTAAGATGCACTATAGTTTATGTTCGACTAAGAAAGAGAAATGCTGTCAGTTAAAGTAGGATATGTCATCAAGTGCAAGGTGAGTGCCACCTTAAGAGATATTAAAATGGGGGGAGGGGACAAATCTTAGAACAAGTAAATTGTGGTAGTAGAATAATTAAGAAAGATCCAACACTTGGATCAACTAAAGTAGTGATTATTGCTTACCATGTGCCCCAAACTATATTAAGTCCTAGAACAAGAGACGTGCTCATCTTGATGCCCCGCAGCTGTTAGACCCAAGGTACAGAGGGCAGTAGCCAACGACCAGCAGGCCCCAAGTGCCATGTGCAGACTCTAGGAGCAACTGCCTTTGAAAGAGGAAACGGTTGAGAGTGGGCTTTCTGATGGAGAGGATTACTAGCTGGGAAAGTAGGAAAATTGACACCGAATCGGAATTGATGCCCCTACATGACAGAGTTGGTGAAACTTCCCTTCTCAGAGATCTTGAGGCTCCTCTGAAATGAATTTTTCATTTTGGACAGAACATTCAGGATAAATATGATCTGTTTGAGTTCCTGGTTCTCTCATTAGGACTGTTTCTTAGGCTTCACTGGCACAAGAAAAGGGTTTTGATAATCCAGGTAAATCCTGACAAAAGCAAAGCACGGGATCTATGAAAATCTAACCACTCAGAGGAGAACAACAGATAAAGGGCCAGGCCGACCTGACCCTGCAGGATACGTAAGGCTGGTCTGGCAACAGGGGTAGAGGGGAAGTGCCCATCACTTGCTAGAAGAGCTAGAGAAGACCCCTTCCGGAGAGACCACCAGGAGAGGAGAGCAGTAGGTGCTGATGATGAAGAATATTTTAACCAGCAGAGAAGGTCAAAATGACAAAGTTCCACGATCAGAGTAAACATATGGGATAAAAAATAAAAAATAAAGAAAAAAGATTTTTTTGAAAGGACTTTTTTTTAAAGGAATTTAAACAAAAGTCCTTTTAAAGAGACAGTTGGCTGTTTAAACCAATAGTACAACTCACTGAGAGAATCGCCACATTATTTATTGGGGTAGAAAGGACCTGGAATGTAGAAAGACCTATTCTGCAGAGGAAAAAATAGAATCACTAACAGGCCTCATGCCTTGCACAGCCAGTGGCTAGAATCCCTGCCTCATGAGACCCTGTGCTAGAAGGCCGCTAGAACCATCTCAACTATGTTAGTCTTTCTTGGAAGCCAACAAGTGTTTGCCCAGTTAAGAGCACGGTAACAATCATTCACGTTAAGTTATAATGATTTTCGATATCTTTAAAAGCCTTGTCAAGTTCCTTTTTGAGTAACCCTCACCCCACCCTTAGAGAAATTTATCTGTGGTTCACCTCTTTGGAATACCTCATGGTTGTTCCACATTTACCATAGCCGAAAAAAAAAAAAAAAAGCTTTTTATTAACAAAGTGTTCAGAAGGGGGCGCCACTGTAAACAATGAGAGTTTTCGCTGCATGGACAATTTTGTTGCAGAAACAGCTGAAAGCAATCAGGTAGACAGAGCCAAGGGCTGGAGGGATTTTTAAAATGACAAAAACCGAACCAAATCTAACCAAAACAAAAATCAAAACCAATGGCCACGATTTCAAGATTGCTACTAAAGGTATGACATTCTCCTAAGACATGCGAGTGACTTGATCACTTCATCTATATATTTATATTTGAAGAAGAAGGAACTATTTGATGCAGCAAATCCACGTTGGTTAAAAATTACCAGTTAGGGGGGCTCCTGGGTGGCTCAGTGGTTTAGGCGTCTGCCTTCGGATCAGGTCATGAATTCAGGGTCCTGGGATGGAGCCCCACATTGGGATCTCTGCTCAGCGGGGAGCCTGCTTCCCCCCTCTCTCTCTGCCTCCCTCTCTACCTACTTGTGATCTGTCTGTCAAATGGGTAAATAAGATCTTAAAAAAAAGAATTACTAGATGTGAAATACATCGAGGGTATGGGAAGGAAAATGATTTCACCTGATCTGACTAGGAAGTGGTCGAAGCCTGAATTAAAGTGCTACAAAAAGAGTAAAGACCTGGGAAATATATGGGGTAAAAATCCCTAGAAAAACAGCAATAATAACTGGCTGCTCTTTATTGACCAGATCCTGCGATAGGCAAAGAAGAGCTGGTTTTAGCCAGAAGATGATCTCCGTTTGTCTTCATGATCTGGCATTTCCTGCAAGCCAGGCATGGGGCTCTGCACTAGAGCTGCAAATGCTGGGTCCCTCATTGTCCCTTTTCTATTCTCAGGGGGACAACGGGCATGTCCATGATGCAGTGTGACAGGCTTTACCACAGGGAGATAAAAGACTGCCAAGGGTAGGTGGGAGCTGGGAAAAGCCACTTAGGAACAGATTTTCAGGGGAGGTGATAGACAAGGGCAAAGCGAAGAATGCGGATGAGTTTGTCAAGTTTCAAAGTGCCAGGAGACAGCACAGTGCATTCGGGAAACTACAGCAAGTTCATGACAACCGACAGCTGATCTGGCAGCATCACCTGGGGATGGAGGGTGAGCCCCGGGGTTAACACTGGGGGTGAGAAGGTTTGTATACTATGGCGAGGAGGTGAGGTACTACACTGTGGGGGCACAGGGAGCTACCGGAGGATTTCAAATATCAGAATCGTAACCGTAATAGAGTATTTAATTGCATCCTAGCTTTCATCAAGGGTAAGATGCACTATAGTTTATGTTCGACTAAGAAAGAGAAATGCTGTCAGTTAAAGTAGGATATGTCATCAAGTGCAAGGTGAGTGCCACCTTAAGAGATATTAAAATGGGGGGAGGGGACAAATCTTAGAACAAGTAAATTGTGGTAGTAGAATAATTAAGAAAGATCCAACACTTGGATCAACTAAAGTAGTGATTATTGCTTACCATGTGCCCCAAACTATATTAAGTCCTAGAACAAGAGACGTGCTCATCTTGATGCCCCGCAGCTGTTAGACCCAAGGTACAGAGGGCAGTAGCCAACGACCAGCAGGCCCCAAGTGCCATGTGCAGACTCTAGGAGCAACTGCCTTTGAAAGAGGAAACGGTTGAGAGTGGGCTTTCTGATGGAGAGGATTACTAGCTGGGAAAGTAGGAAAATTGACCCAGAATCGGAATTGATGCCCCTACATGACAGAGTTGGTGAAACTTCCCTTCTCAGAGATCTTGAGGCTCCTCTGAAATGAATTTTTCATTTTGGACAGAACATTCAGGATAAATATGATCTGTTTCAGTTCCTGGTTCTCTCATTAGGACTGTTTCTTAGGCTTCACTGGCACAAGAAAAGGGTTTTGATAATCCAGGTAAATCCTGACAAAAGCAAAGCACGGGATCTATGAAAATCTAACCACTCAGAGGAGAACAACAGATAAAGGGCCAGGCCGACCTGACCCTGCAGGATAGGTAAGGCTGGTCTGGCAACAGGGGTAGAGGGGAAGTGCCCATCACTTGCTAGAAGAGCTAGAGAAGACCCCTTCCGGAGAGACCACCAGGAGAGGAGAGCAGTAGGTGCTGATGATGAAGAATATTTTAACCAGCAGAGAAGGTCAAAATGACAAAGTTCCACGATCAGAGTAAACATATGGGATAAAAAATAAAAAATAAAGAAAAAAGATTTTTTTGAAAGGACTTTTTTTTAAAGGAATTTAAACAAAAGTCCTTTTAAAGAGACAGTTGGCTGTTTAAACCAATAGTACAACTCACTGAGAGAATCGCCACATTATTTATTGGGGTAGAAAGGACCTGGAATGTAGAAAGACCTATTCTGCAGAGGAAAAAATAGAATCACTAACAGGCCTCATGCCTTGCACAGCCAGTGGCTAGAATCCCTGCCTCATGAGATCCTGTGCTAGAAGGCCGCTAGAACCATCTCAACTATGTTAGTCTTTCTTGGAAGCCAACAAGTGTTTGCCCAGTTAAGAGCACGGTAACAATCATTCACGTTAAGTTATAATGATTGTCGATATCTTTAAAAGCCTTGTCAAGTTCCTTTTTGAGTAACCCTCACCCCACCCTTAGAGAAATTTATCTGTGGTTCACCTCTTTGGAATACCTCATGGTTGTTCCACATTTACCATAGCCGGAAAAAAAAAAAAAAAAAAAGCTTTTTATTAACAAAGTGTTCAGAAGGGGGCGCCACTGTAAACAATGAGAGTTTTCGCTGCCGGGACAATTTTGTTGCAGAAACAGCTGAAAGCAATCAGGTCAGACAGAGCCAAGGGCTGGAGGGATTTTTAAAATGACAAAAACCGAACCAAATCTAACCAAAACAAAAATCAAAACCAATGGCCACGATTTCAAGATTGCTACTAAAGGTATGACATTCTCCTAAGACATGCGAGTGACTTGATCACTTCATCTATATATTTATATTTGAAGAAGAAGGAACTATTTGATGCAGCAAATCCACGTTGGTTAAAAATTACCAGATAGGGGGGCTCCTGGGTGGCTCAGTGGTTTAGGCGTCTGCCTTCGGATCAGGTCATGAATTCAGTGTCCTGGGATGGAGCCCCACATTGGGATCTCTGCTCAGCGGGGAGCCTGCTTCCCCCCTCTCTCTCTGCCTCCCTCTCTACCTACTTGTGATCTGTCTGTCAAATGGGTAAATAAGATCTTAAAAAGAAGAATTACTAGATGTGAAATACATCGAGGGTATGGGAAGGAAAATGATTTCACCTGATCTGACTAGGAAGTGGTCGAAGCCTGAATTAAAGTGCTACAAAAAGAGTAAAGACCTGGGAAATATATGGGGTAAAAATCCCTAGAAAAACAGCAATAATAACTGGCTGCTCTTTATTGACCAGATCCTGCGATAGGCAAAGAAGAGCTGGTTTTAGCCAGAAGATGATCTCCGTTTGTCTTCATGATCTGGCATTTCCTGCAAGCCAGGCATGGGGCTCTGCACTAGAGCTGCAAATGCTGGGTCCCTCATTGTCCCTTTTCTATTCTCAGGGGGACAACGGGCATGTCCATGATGCAGTGTGACAGGCTTTACCACAGGGAGATAAAAGACTGCCAAGGGTAGGTGGTAGCTGGGAAAAGCCACTTAGGAACAGATTTTCAGGGGAGGTGATAGACAAGGGCAAAGCGAAGAATGAGGATGAGTGTGTCAAGTTTCAAAGTGCCAGGAGACAGCACAGTGCATTCGGGAAACTACAGCAAGTTCATGACAACCGACAGCTGATCTGGCAGCATCCCCTGGGGATGGAGGCTGAGCCCCGGGGATAACACTGGGGGTGAGAAGGTTTGTATACTATGGCGAGGAGGTGAGGTACTACACTGTGGGGGCACAGGCAGCTACCGGAGGATTTCAAATATCAGAATCGTAACCGTAATAGAGTATTTAATTGCATCCTAGCTTTCATCAAGGGTAAGATGCACTATAGTTTATGTTCGACTAAGAAAGAGAAATGCTGTCAGTTAAAGTAGGATATGTCATCAAGTGCAAGGTGAGTGCCACCTTAAGAGATATTAAAATGGGGGGAGGGGACAAATCTTAGAACAAGTAAATTGTGGTAGTAGAATAATTAAGAAAGATCCAACACTTGGATCAACTAAAGTAGTGATTATTGCTTACCATGTGCCCCAAACTATATTAAGTCCTAGAACAAGAGACGTGCTCATCTTGATGCCCCGCAGCTGTTAGACCCAAGGTACAGAGGGCAGTAGCCAACGACCAGCAGGCCCCAAGTGCCATGTGCAGACTCTAGGAGCAACTGCCTTTGAAAGAGGAAACGGTTGAGAGTGGGCTTTCTGATGGAGAGGATTACTAGCTGGGAAAGTAGGAAAATTGACACCGAATCGGAATTGATGCCCCTACATGACAGAGTTGGTGAAACTTCCCTTCTCAGAGATCTTGAGGCTCCTCTGAAATGAATTTTTCATTTTGGACAGAACATTCAGGATAAATATGATCTGTTTGAGTTCCTGGTTCTCTCATTAGGACTGTTTCTTAGGCTTCACTGGCACAAGAAATGGGTTTTGATAATCCAGGTAAATCCTGACAAAAGCAAAGCACGGGATCTATGAAAATCTAACCACTCAGAGGAGAACAACAGATAAAGGGCCAGGCCGACCTGACCCTGCAGGATAGGTAAGGCTGGTCTGGCAACAGGGGTAGAGGGGAAGTGCCCATCACCTGCTAGAAGAGCTAGAGAAGACCCCTTCCGGAGAGACCACCAGGAGAGGAGAGCAGTAGGTGCTGATGATGAAGAATATTTTAACCAGCAGAGAAGGTCAAAATGACAAAGTTCCACGATCAGAGTAAACATATGGGATAAAAAATAAAAAATAAAGAAAAAAGATTTTTTTGAAAGGACTTTTTTTTAAAGGAATTTAAACAAAAGTCCTTTTAAAGAGACAGTTGGCTGTTTAAACCAATAGTACAACTCACTGAGAGAATCGCCACATTATTTATTGGGGTAGAAAGGACCTGGAATGTAGAAAGACCTATTCTGCAGAGGAAAAAATAGAATCACTAACAGGCCTCATGCCTTGCACAGCCAGTGGCTAGAATCCCTGCCTCATGAGACCCTGTGCTAGAAGGCCGCTAGAACCATCTCAACTATGTTAGTCTTTCTTGGAAGCCAACAAGTGTTTGCCCAGTTAAGAGCACGGTAACAATCATTCACGTTAAGTTATAATGATTGTCGATATCTTTAAAAGCCTTGTCAAGTTCCTTTTTGAGTAACCCTCACCCCACCCTTAGAGAAATTTATCTGTGGTTCACCTCTTTGGAATACCTCATGGTTGTTCCACATTTACCATAGCCGGAAAAAAAAAAAAAAAAAAAAAGCTTTTTATTAACAAAGTGTTCAGAAGGGGGCGCCACTGTAAACAATGAGAGTTTTCGCTGCCGGGACAATTTTGTTGCAGAAACAGCTGAAAGCAATCAGGTCAGACAGAGCCAAGGGCTGGAGGGATTTTTAAAATGACAAAAACCGAACCAAATCTAACCAAAACAAAAATCAAAACCAATGGCCACGATTTCAAGATTGCTACTAAAGGTATGACATTCTCCTAAGACATGCGAGTGACTTGATCACTTCATCTATATATTTATATTTGAAGAAGAAGGAACTATTTGATGCAGCAAATCCACGTTGGTTAAAAATTACCAGATAGGGGGGCTCCTGGGTGGCTCAGTGGTTTAGGCGTCTGCCTTCGGATCAGGTCATGAATTCAGGGTCCTGGGATGGAGCCCCACATTGGGATCTCTGCTCAGCGGGGAGCCTGCTTCCCCCCTCTCTCTCTGCCTCCCTCTCTACCTACTTGTGATCTGTCTGTCAAATGGGTAAATAAGATCTTAAAAAGAAGAATTACTAGATGTGAAATACATCGAGGGTATGGGAAGGAAAATGATTTCACCTGATCTGACTAGGAAGTGGTTGAAGCCTGAATTAAAGTGCTACAAAAAGAGTAAAGACCTGGGAAATATATGGGGTAAAAATCCCTAGAAAAACAGCAATAATAACTGGCTGCTCTTTATTGACCAGATCCTGCGATAGGCAAAGAAGAGCTGGTTTTAGCCAGAAGATGATCTCCGTTTGTCTTCATGATCTGGCATTTCCTGCAAGCCAGGCATGGGGCTCTGCACTAGAGCTGCAAATGCTGGGTCCCTCATTGTCCCTTTTCTATTCTCAGGGGGACAACGGGCATGTCCATGATGCAGTGTGACAGGCTTTACCACAGGGAGATAAAAGACTGCCAAGGGTAGGTGGTAGCTGGGAAAAGCCACTTAGGAACAGATTTTCAGGGGAGGTGATAGACAAGGGCAAAGCGAAGAATGAGGATGAGTGTGTCAAGTTTCAAAGTGCCAGGAGACAGCACAGTGCATTCGGGAAACTACAGCAAGTTCATGACAACCGACAGCTGATCTGGCAGCATCCCCTGGGGATGGAGGCTGAGCCCCGGGGATAACACTGGGGGTGAGAAGGTTTGTATACTATGGCGAGGAGGTGAGGTACTACACTGTGGGGGCACAGGCAGCTACCGGAGGATTTCAAATATCAGAATCGTAACCGTAATAGAGTATTTAATTGCATCCTAGCTTTCATCAAGGGTAAGATGCACTATAGTTTATGTTCGACTAAGAAAGAGAAATGCTGTCAGTTAAAGTAGGATATGTCATCAAGTGCAAGGTGAGTGCCACCTTAAGAGATATTAAAATGGGGGGAGGGGACAAATCTTAGAACAAGTAAATTGTGGTAGTAGAATAATTAAGAAAGATCCAACACTTGGATCAACTAAAGTAGTGATTATTGCTTACCATGTGCCCCAAACTATATTAAGTCCTAGAACAAGAGACGTGCTCATCTTGATGCCCCGCAGCTGTTAGACCCAAGGTACAGAGGGCAGTAGCCAACGACCAGCAGGCCCCAAGTGCCATGTGCAGACTCTAGGAGCAACTGCCTTTGAAAGAGGAAACGGTTGAGAGTGGGCTTTCTGATGGAGAGGATTACTAGCTGGGAAAGTAGGAAAATTGACACAGAATCGGAATTGATGCCCCTACATGACAGAGTTGGTGAAACTTCCCTTCTCAGAGATCTTGAGGCTCCTCTGAAATGAATTTTTCATTTTGGACAGAACATTCAGGATAAATATGATCTGTTTGAGTTCCTGGTTCTCTCATTAGGACTGTTTCTTAGGCTTCACTGGCACAAGAAATGGGTTTTGATAATCCAGGTAAATCCTGACAAAAGCAAAGCACGGGATCTATGAAAATCTAACCACTCAGAGGAGAACAACAGATAAAGGGCCAGGCCGACCTGACCCTGCAGGATAGGTAAGGCTGGTCTGGCAACAGGGGTAGAGGGGAAGTGCCCATCACCTGCTAGAAGAGCTAGAGAAGACCCCTTCCGGAGAGACCACCAGGAGAGGAGAGCAGTAGGTGCTGATGATGAAGAATATTTTAACCAGCAGAGAAGGTCAAAATGACAAAGTTCCACGATCAGAGTAAACATATGGGATAAAAAATAAAAAATAAAGAAAAAAGATTTTTTTGAAAGGACTTTTTTTTAAAGGAATTTAAACAAAAGTCCTTTTAAAGAGACAGTTGGCTGTTTAAACCAATAGTACAACTCACTGAGAGAATCGCC
The DNA here is from genome assembly GCF_964662115.1 of Mustela nivalis. NCBI lineage: Eukaryota > Metazoa > Chordata > Mammalia > Carnivora > Mustelidae > Mustela > Mustela nivalis. Next base: position 35,013 of record NW_028135695.1, read on the forward strand.
ACATTATTTATTGGGGTAGAAAGGACCTGGAATGTAGAAAGACCTATTCTGCAGAGGAAAAAATAGAATCACTAACAGGCCTCATGCCTTGCACAGCCAGTGGCTAGAATCCCTGCCTCATGAGACCCTGTGCTAGAAGGCCGCTAGAACCATCTCAACTATGTTAGTCTTTCTTGGAAGCCAACAAGTGTTTGCCCAGTTAAGAGCACGGTAACAATCATTCACGTTAAGTTATAATGATTGTCGATATCTTTAAAAGCCTTGTCAAGTTCCTTTTTGAGTAACCCTCACCCCACCCTTAGAGAAATTTATCTGTGGTTCACCTCTTTGGAATACCTCATGGTTGTTCCACATTTACCATAGCCGGAAAAAAAAAAAAAAAAAAAGCTTTTTATTCACAAAGTGTTCAGAAGGGGGCGCCACTGTAAACAATGAGAGTTTTCGCTGCCGGGACAATTTTGTTGCAGAAACAGCTGAAAGCAATCAGGTCAGACAGAGCCAAGGGCTGGAGGGATTTTTAAAATGACAAAAACCGAACCAAATCTAACCAAAACAAAAATCAAAACCAATGGCCACGATTTCAAGATTGCTACTAAAGGTATGACATTCTCCTAAGACATGCGAGTGACTTGATCACTTCATCTATATATTTATATTTGAAGAAGAAGGAACTATTTGATGCAGCAAATCCACGTTGGTTAAAAATTACCAGATAGGGGGGCTCCTGGGTGGCTCAGTGGTTTAGGCGTCTGCCTTCGGATCAGGTCATGAATTCAGGGTCCTGGGATGGAGCCCCACATTGGGATCTCTGCTCAGCGGGGAGCCTGCTTCCCCCCTCTCTCTCTGCCTCCCTCTCTACCTACTTGTGATCTGTCTGTCAAATGGGTAAATAAGATCTTAAAAAAAAGAATTACTAGATGTGAAATACATCGAGGGTATGGGAAGGAAAATGATTTCACCTGATCTGACTAGGAAGTGGTTGAAGCCTGAATTAAAGTGCTACAAAAAGAGTAAAGACCTGGGAAATATATGGGGTAAAAATCCCTAGAAAAACAGCAATAATAACTGGCTGCTCTTTATTGACCAGATCCTGCGATAGGCAAAGAAGAGCTGGTTTTAGCCAGAAGATGATCTCCGTTTGTCTTCATGATCTGGCATTTCCTGCAAGCCAGGCATGGGGCTCTGCACTAGAGCTGCAAATGCTGGGTCCCTCATTGTCCCTTTTCTATTCTCAGGGGGACAACGGGCATGTCCATGATGCAGTGTGACAGGCTTTACCACAGGGAGATAAAAGACTGCCAAGGGTAAGTGGGAGCTGGGAAAAGCCACTTAGGAACAGATTTTCAGGGGAGGTGATAGACAAGGGCAAAGCGAAGAATGAGGATGAGTGTGTCAAGTTTCAAAGTGCCAGGAGACAGCACAGTGCATTCGGGAAACTACAGCAAGTTCATGACAACCGACAGCTGATCTGGCAGCATCCCCTGGGGATGGAGGCTGAGCCCCGGGGATAACACTGGGGGTGAGAAGGTTTGTATACTATGGCGAGGAGGTGAGGTACTACACTGTGGGGGCACAGGGAGCTACGGGAGGATTTCAAATATCAGAATCGTAACCGTAATAGAGTATTTAATTGCATCCTAGCTTTCATCAAGGGTAAGATGCACTATAGTTTATGTTCGACTAAGAAAGAGAAATGCTGTCAGTTAAAGTAGGATATGTCATCAAGTGCAAGGTGAGTGCCACCTTAAGAGATATTAAAATGGGGGGAGGGGACAAATCTTAGAACAAGTAAATTGTGGTAGTAGAATAATTAAGAAAGATCCAACACTTGGATCAACTAAAGTAGTGATTATTGCTTACCATGTGCCCCAAACTATATTAAGTCCTAGAACAAGAGACGTGCTCATCTTGATGCCCCGCAGCTGTTAGACCCAAGGTACAGAGGGCAGTAGCCAACGACCAGCAGGCCCCAAGTGCCATGTGCAGACTCTAGGAGCAACTGCCTTTGAAAGAGGAAACGGTTGAGAGTGGGCTTTCTGATGGAGAGGATTACTAGCTGGGAAAGTAGGAAAATTGACACAGAATCGGAATTGATGCCCCTACATGACAGTGTTGGTGAAACTTCCCTTCTCAGAGATCTTGAGGCTCCTCTGAAATGAATTTTTCATTTTGGACAGAACATTCAGGATAAATATGATCTGTTTGAGTTCCTGGTTCTCTCATTAGGACTGTTTCTTAGGCTTCACTGGCACAAGAAATGGGTTTTGATAATCCAGGTAAATCCTGACAAAAGCAAAGCACGGGATCTATGAAAATCTAACCACTCAGAGGAGAACAACAGATAAAGGGCCAGGCCGACCTGACCCTGCAGGATAGGTAAGGCTGGTCTGGCAACAGGGGTAGAGGGGAAGTGCCCATCACCTGCTAGAAGAGCTAGAGAAGACCCCTTCCGGAGAGACCACCAGGAGAGGAGAGCAGTAGGTGCTGATGATGAAGAATATTTTAACCAGCAGAGAAGGTCAAAATGACAAAGTTCCACGATCAGAGTAAACATATGGGATAAAAAATAAAAAATAAAAAAAAAAGATTTTTTTGAAAGGACTTTTTTTTAAAGGAATTTAAACAAAAGTCCTTTTAAAGAGACAGTTGGCTGTTTAAACCAATAGTACAACTCACTGAGAGAATCGCCACATTATTTATTGGGGTAGAAAGGACCTGGAATGTAGAAAGACCTATTCTGCAGAGGAAAAAATAGAATCACTAACAGGCCTCATGCCTTGCACAGCCAGTGGCTAGAATCCCTGCCTCATGAGACCCTGTGCTAGAAGGCCGCTAGAACCATCTCAACTATGTTAGTCTTTCTTGGAAGCCAACAAGTGTTTGCCCAGTTAAGAGCACGGTAACAATCATTCACGTTAAGTTATAATGATTGTCGATATCTTTAAAAGCCTTGTCAAGTTCCTTTTTGAGTAACCCTCACCCCACCCTTAGAGAAATTTATCTGTGGTTCACCTCTTTGGAATACCTCATGGTTGTTCCACATTTACCATAGCCGGAAAAAAAAAAAAAAAAAAAGCTTTTTATTCACAAAGTGTTCAGAAGGGGGCGCCACTGTAAACAATGAGAGTTTTCGCTGCCGGGACAATTTTGTTGCAGAAACAGCTGAAAGCAATCAGGTCAGACAGAGCCAAGGGCTGGAGGGATTTTTAAAATGACAAAAACCGAACCAAATCTAACCAAAACAAAAATCAAAACCAATGGCCACGATTTCAAGATTGCTACTAAAGGTATGACATTCTCCTAAGACATGCGAGTGACTTGATCACTTCATCTATATATTTATATTTGAAGAAGAAGGAACTATTTGATGCAGCAAATCCACGTTGGTTAAAAATTACCAGATAGGGGGGCTCCTGGGTGGCTCAGTGGTTTAGGCGTCTGCCTTCGGATCAGGTCATGAATTCAGGGTCCTGGGATGGAGCCCCACATTGGGATCTCTGCTCAGCGGGGAGCCTGCTTCCCCCCTCTCTCTCTGCCTCCCTCTCTACCTACTTGTGATCTGTCTGTCAAATGGGTAAATAAGATCTTAAAAAAAAGAATTACTAGATGTGAAATACATCGAGGGTATGGGAAGGAAAATGATTTCACCTGATCTGACTAGGAAGTGGTTGAAGCCTGAATTAAAGTGCTACAAAAAGAGTAAAGACCTGGGAAATATATGGGGTAAAAATCCCTAGAAAAACAGCAATAATAACTGGCTGCTCTTTATTGACCAGATCCTGCGATAGGCAAAGAAGAGCTGGTTTTAGCCAGAAGATGATCTCCGTTTGTCTTCATGATCTGGCATTTCCTGCAAGCCAGGCATGGGGCTCTGCACTAGAGCTGCAAATGCTGGGTCCCTCATTGTCCCTTTTCTATTCTCAGGGGGACAACGGGCATGTCCATGATGCAGTGTGACAGGCTTTACCACAGGGAGATAAAAGACTGCCAAGGGTAGGTGGTAGCTGGGAAAAGCCACTTAGGAACAGATTTTCAGGGGAGGTGATAGACAAGGGCAAAGCGAAGAATGAGGATGAGTGTGTCAAGTTTCAAAGTGCCAGGAGACAGCACAGTGCATTCGGGAAACTACAGCAAGTTCATGACAACCGACAGCTGATCTGGCAGCATCCCCTGGGGATGGAGGCTGAGCCCCGGGGATAACACTGGGGGTGAGAAGGTTTGTATACTATGGCGAGGAGGTGAGGTACTACACTGTGGGGGCACAGGGAGCTACGGGAGGATTTCAAATATCAGAATCGTAACCGTAATAGAGTATTTCATTGCATCCTAGCTTTCATCAAGGGTAAGATGCACTATAGTTTATGTTCGACTAAGAAAGAGAAATGCTGTCAGTTAAAGTAGGATATGTCATCAAGTGCAAGGTGAGTGCCACCTTAAGAGATATTAAAATGGGGGGAGGGGACAAATCTTAGAACAAGTAAATTGTGGTAGTAGAATAATTAAGAAAGATCCAACACTTGGATCAACTAAAGTAGTGATTATTGCTTACCATGTGCCCCAAACTATATTAAGTCCTAGAACAAGAGACGTGCTCATCTTGATGCCCCGCAGCTGTTAGACCCAAGGTACAGAGGGCAGTAGCCAACGACCAGCAGGCCCCAAGTGCCATGTGCAGACTCTAGGAGCAACTGCCTTTGAAAGAGGAAACGGTTGAGAGTGGGCTTTCTGATGGAGAGGATTACTAGCTGGGAAAGTAGGAAAATTGACACAGAATCGGAATTGATGCCCCTACATGACAGAGTTGGTGAAACTTCCCTTCTCAGAGATCTTGAGGCTCCTCTGAAATGAATTTTTCATTTTGGACAGAACATTCAGGATAAATATGATCTGTTTGAGTTCCTGGTTCTCTCATTAGGACTGTTTCTTAGGCTTCACTGGCACAAGAAATGGGTTTTGATAATCCAGGTAAATCCTGACAAAAGCAAAGCACGGGATCTATGAAAATCTAACCACTCAGAGGAGAACAACAGATAAAGGGCCAGGCCGACCTGACCCTGCAGGATAGGTAAGGCTGGTCTGGCAACAGGGGTAGAGGGGAAGTGCCCATCACCTGCTAGAAGAGCTAGAGAAGACCCCTTCCGGAGAGACCACCAGGAGAGGAGAGCAGTAGGTGCTGATGATGAAGAATATTTTAACCAGCAGAGAAGGTCAAAATGACAAAGTTCCACGATCAGAGTAAACATATGGGATAAAAAATAAAAAATAAAAAAAAAAAGATTTTTTTGAAAGGACTTTTTTTTAAAGGAATTTAAACAAAAGTCCTTTTAAAGAGACAGTTGGCTGTTTAAACCAATAGTACAACTCACTGAGAGAATCGCCACATTATTTATTGGGGTAGAAAGGACCTGGAATGTAGAAAGACCTATTCTGCAGAGGAAAAAATAGAATCACTAACAGGCCTCATGCCTTGCACAGCCAGTGGCTAGAATCCCTGCCTCATGAGACCCTGTGCTAGAAGGCCGCTAGAACCATCTCAACTATGTTAGTCTTTCTTGGAAGCCAACAAGTGTTTGCCCAGTTAAGAGCACGGTAACAATCATTCACGTTAAGTTATAATGATTGTCGATATCTTTAAAAGCCTTGTCAAGTTCCTTTTTGAGTAACCCTCACCCCACCCTTAGAGAAATTTATCTCTGGTTCACCTCTTTGGAATACCTCATGGTTGTTCCACATTTACCATAGCCGGAAAAAAAAAAAAAAAAAAAAAGCTTTTTATTCACAAAGTGTTCAGAAGGGGGCACCACTGTAAACAATGAGAGTTTTCGCTGCCGGGACAATTTTGTTGCAGAAACAGCTGAAAGCAATCAGGTCAGACAGAGCCAAGGGCTGGAGGGATTTTTAAAATGACAAAAACCGAACCAAATCTAACCAAAACAAAAATCAAAACCAATGGCCACGATTTCAAGATTGCTACTAAAGGTATGACATTCTCCTAAGACATGCGAGTGACTTGATCACTTCATCTATATATTTATATTTGAAGAAGAAGGAACTATTTGATGCAGCAAATCCACGTTGGTTAAAAATTACCAGATAGGGGGGCTCCTGGGTGGCTCAGTGGTTTAGGCGTCTGCCTTCGTATCAGGTCATGAATTCAGGGTCCTGGGATGGAGCCCCACATTGGGATCTCTGCTCAGCGGGGAGCCTGCTTCCCCCCTCTCTCTCTGCCTCCCTCTCTACCTACTTGTGATCTGTCTGTCAAATGGGTAAATAAGATCTTAAAAAAATGAATTACTAGAGGTGAAATACATCGAGGGTATGGGAAGGAAAATGATTTCACCTGATCTGACTAGGAAGTGGTTGAAGCCTGAATTAAAGTGCTACAAAAAGAGTAAAGACCTGGGAAATATATGGGGTAAAAATCCCTAGAAAAACAGCAATAATAACTGGCTGCTCTTTATTGACCAGATCCTGAGATAGGCAAAGAAGAGCTGGTTTTAGCCAGAAGATGATCTCCGTTTGTCTTCATGATCTGGCATTTCCTGCAAGCCAGGCATGGGGCTCTGCACTAGAGCTGCAAATGCTGGGTCCCTCATTGTCCCTTTTCTATTCTCAGGGGGACAACGGGCATGTCCATGATGCAGTGTGACAGGCTTTACCACAGGGAGATAAAAGACTGCCAAGGGTAGGTGGTAGCTGGGAAAAGCCACTTAGGAACAGATTTTCAGGGGAGGTGATAGACAAGGGCAAAGCGAAGAATGAGGATGAGTGTGTCAAGTTTCAAAGTGCCAGGAGACAGCACAGTGCATTCGGGAAACTACAGCAAGTTCATGACAACCGACAGCTGATCTGGCAGCATCCCCTGGGGATGGAGGCTGAGCCCCGGGGATAACACTGGGGGTGAGAAGGTTTGTATACTATGGCGAGGAGGTGAGGTACTACACTGTGGGGGCACAGGGAGCTACCGGAGGATTTCAAATATCAGAATCATAACCGTAATAGAGTATTTCATTGCATCCTAGCTTTCATCAAGGGTAAGATGCACTATAGTTTATGTTCGACTAAGAAAGAGAAATGCTGTCAGTTAAAGTAGGATATGTCATCAAGTGCAAGGTGAGTGCCACCTTAAGAGATATTAAAATGGGGGGAGGGGACAAATCTTAGAACAAGTAAATTGTGGTAGTAGAATAATTAAGAAAGATCCAACACTTGGATCAACTAAAGTAGTGATTATTGCTTACCATGTGCCCCAAACTATATTAAGTCCTAGAACAAGAGACGTGCTCATCTTGATGCCCCGCAGCTGTTAGACCCAAGGTACAGAGGGCAGTAGCCAACGACCAGCAGGCCCCAAGTGCCATGTGCAGACTCTAGGAGCAACTGCCTTTGAAAGAGGAAACGGTTGAGAGTGGGCTTTCTGATGGAGAGGATTACTAGCTGGGAAAGTAGGAAAATTGACACAGAATCGGAATTGATGCCCCTACATGACAGAGTTGGTGAAACTTCCCTTCTCAGAGATCTTGAGGCTCCTCTGAAATGAATTTTTCATTTTGGACAGAACATTCAGGATAAATATGATCTGTTTGAGTTCCTGGTTCTCTCATTAGGACTGTTTCTTAGGCTTCACTGGCACAAGAAATGGGTTTTGATAATCCAGGTAAATCCTGACAAAAGCAAAGCACGGGATCTATGAAAATCTAACCACTCAGAGGAGAACAACAGATAAAGGGCCAGGCCGACCTGACCCTGCAGGATAGGTAAGGCTGGTCTGGCAACAGGGGTAGAGGGGAAGTGCCCATCACCTGCTAGAAGAGCTAGAGAAGACCCCTTCCGGAGAGACCACCAGGAGAGGAGAGCAGTAGGTGCTGATGATGAAGAATATTTTAACCAGCAGAGAAGGTCAAAATGACAAAGTTCCACGATCAGAGTAAACATATGGGATAAAAAATAAAAAATAAAAAAAAAAGATTTTTTTGAAAGGACTTTTTTTTAAAGGAATTTAAACAAAAGTCCTTTTAAAGAGACAGTTGGCTGTTTAAACCAATAGTACAACTCACTGAGAGAATCGCCACATTATTTATTGGGGTAGAAAGGACCTGGAATGTAGAAAGACCTATTCTGCAGAGGAAAAAATAGAATCACTAACAGGCCTCATGCCTTGCACAGCCAGTGGCTAGAATCCCTGCCTCATGAGACCCTGTGCTAGAAGGCCGCTAGAACCATCTCAACTATGTTAGTCTTTCTTGGAAGCCAACAAGTGTTTGCCCAGTTAAGAGCACGGTAACAATCATTCACGTTAAGTTATAATGATTGTCGATATCTTTAAAAGCCTTGTCAAGTTCCTTTTTGAGTAACCCTCACCCCACCCTTAGAGAAATTTATCTGTGGTTCACCTCTTTGGAATACCTCATGGTTGTTCCACATTTACCATAGCCGGAAAAAAAAAAAAAAAAAAAAAGCTTTTTATTCACAAAGTGTTCAGAAGGGGGCGCCACTGTAAACAATGAGAGTTTTCGCTGCCGGGACAATTTTGTTGCAGAAACAGCTGAAAGCAATCAGGTCAGACAGAGCCAAGGGCTGGAGGGATTTTTAAAATGACAAAAACCGAACCAAATCTAACCAAAACAAAAATCAAAACCAATGGCCACGATTTCAAGATTGCTACTAAAGGTATGACATTCTCCTAAGACATGCGAGTGACTTGATCACTTCATCTATATATTTATATTTGAAGAAGAAGGAACTATTTGATGCAGCAAATCCACGTTGGTTAAAAATTACCAGATAGGGGGGCTCCTGGGTGGCTCAGTGGTTTAGGCGTCTGCCTTCGGATCAGGTCATGAATTCAGGGTCCTGGGATGGAGCCCCACATTGGGATCTCTGCTCAGCGGGGAGCCTGCTTCCCCCCTCTCTCTCTGCCTCCCTCTCTACCTACTTGTGATCTGTCTGTCAAATGGGTAAATAAGATCTTAAAAAAAAGAATTACTAGATGTGAAATACATCGAGGGTATGGGAAGGAAAATGATTTCACCTGATCTGACTAGGAAGTGGTTGAAGCCTGAATTAAAGTGCTACAAAAAGAGTAAAGACCTGGGAAATATATGGGGTAAAAATCCCTAGAAAAACAGCAATAATAACTGGCTGCTCTTTATTGACCAGATCCTGCGATAGGCAAAGAAGAGCTGGTTTTAGCCAGAAGATGATCTCCGTTTGTCTTCATGATCTGGCATTTCCTGCAGGCAGGCATGGGGCTCTGCACTAGAGCTGCAAATGCTGGGTCCCTCATTGTCCCTTTTCTATTCTCAGGGGGACAACGGGCATGTCCATGATGCAGTGTGACAGGCTTTACCACAGGGAGATAAAAGACTGCCAAGGGTAGGTGGGAGCTGGGAAAAGCCACTTAGGAACAGATTTTCAGGGGAGGTGATAGACAAGGGCAAAGCGAAGAATGAGGATGAGTGTGTCAAGTTTCAAAGTGCCAGGAGACAGCACAGTGCATTCGGGAAACTACAGCAAGTTCATGACAACCGACAGCTGATCTGGCAGCATCCCCTGGGGATGGAGGCTGAGCCCCGGGGATAACACTGGGGGTGAGAAGGTTTGTATACTATGGCGAGGAGGTGAGGTACTACACTGTGGGGGCACAGGGAGCTACCGGAGGATTTCAAATATCAGAATCGTAACCGTAATAGAGTATTTCATTGCATCCTAGCTTTCATCAAGGGTAAGATGCACTATAGTTTATGTTCGACTAAGAAAGAGAAATGCTGTCAGTTAAAGTAGGATATGTCATCAAGTGCAAGGTGAGTGCCACCTTAAGAGATATTAAAATGGGGGGAGGGGACAAATCTTAGAACAAGTAAATTGTGGTAGTAGAATAATTAAGAAAGATCCAACACTTGGATCAACTAAAGTAGTGATTATTGCTTACCATGTGCCCCAAACTATATTAAGTCCTAGAACAAGAGACGTGCTCATCTTGATGCCCCGCAGCTGTTAGACCCGAGGTACAGAGGGCAGTAGCCAACGACCAGCAGGCCCCAAGTGCCATGTGCAGACTCTAGGAGCAACTGCCTTTGAAAGAGGAAACGGTTGAGAGTGGGCTTTCTGATGGAGAGGATTACTAGCTGGGAAAGTAGGAAAATTGACACAGAATCGGAATTGATGCCCCTACATGACAGAGTTGGTGAAACTTCCCTTCTCAGAGATCTTGAGGCTCCTCTGAAATGAATTTTTCATTTTGGACAGAACATTCAGGATAAATATGATCTGTTTGAGTTCCTGGTTCTCTCATTAGGACTGTTTCTTAGGCTTCACTGGCACAAGAAATGGGTTTTGATAATCCAGGTAAATCCTGACAAAAGCAAAGCACGGGATCTATGAAAATCTAACCACTCAGAGGAGAACAACAGATAAAGGGCCAGGCCGACCTGACCCTGCAGGATAGGTAAGGCTGGTCTGGCAACAGGGGTAGAGGGGAAGTGCCCATCACCTGCTAGAAGAGCTAGAGAAGACCCCTTCCGGAGAGACCACCAGGAGAGGAGAGCAGTAGGTGCTGATGATGAAGAATATTTTAACCAGCAGAGAAGGTCAAAATGACAAAGTTCCACGATCAGAGTAAACATATGGGATAAAAAATAAAAAATAAAGAAAAATGATTTTTTTGAAAGGACTTTTTTTTAAAGGAATTTAAACAAAAGTCCTTTTAAAGAGACAGTTGGCTGTTTAAACCAATAGTACAACTCACTGAGAGAATCGCCACATTATTTATTGGGGTAGAAAGGACCTGGAATGTAGAAAGACCTATTCTGCAGAGGAAAAAATAGAATCACTAACAGGCCTCATGCCTTGCACAGCCAGTGGCTAGAATCCCTGCCTCATGAGACCCTGTGCTAGAAGGCCGCTAGAACCATCTCAACTATGTTAGTCTTTCTTGGAAGCCAACAAGTGTTTGCCCAGTTAAGAGCACGGTAACAATCATTCACGTTAAGTTATAATGATTGTCGATATCTTTAAAAGCCTTGTCAAGTTCCTTTTTGAGTAACCCTCACCCCACCCTTAGAGAAATTTATCTGTGGTTCACCTCTTTGGAATACCTCATGGTTGTTCCACATTTACCATAGCCGGAAAAAAAAAAAAAAAAAAAGCTTTTTATTCACAAAGTGTTCAGAAGGGGGCGCCACTGTAAACAATGAGAGTTTTCGCTGCCGGGACAATTTTGTTGCAGAAACAGCTGAAAGCAATCAGGTCAGACAGAGCCAAGGGCTGGAGGGATTTTTAAAATGACAAAAACCGAACCAAATCTAACCAAAACAAAAATCAAAACCAATGGCCACGATTTCAAGATTGCTACTAAAGGTATGACATTCTCCTAAGACATGCGAGTGACTTGATCACTTCATCTATATATTTATATTTGAAGAAGAAGGAACTATTTGATGCAGCAAATCCACGTTGGTTAAAAATTACCAGATAGGGGGGCTCCTGGGTGGCTCAGTGGTTTAGGCGTCTGCCTTCGGATCAGGTCATGAATTCAGGGTCCTGGGATGGAGCCCCACATTGGGATCTCTGCTCAGCGGGGAGCCTGCTTCCCCCCTCTCTCTCTGCCTCCCTCTCTACCTACTTGTGATCTGTCTGTCAAATGGGTAAATAAGATCTTAAAAAAAAGAATTACTAGATGTGAAATACATCGAGGGTATGGGAAGGAAAATGATTTCACCTGATCTGACTAGGAAGTGGTTGAAGCCTGAATTAAAGTGCTACAAAAAGAGTAAAGACCTGGGAAATATATGGGGTAAAAATCCCTAGAAAAACAGCAATAATAACTGGCTGCTCTTTATTGACCAGATCCTGCGATAGGCAAAGAAGAGCTGGTTTTAGCCAGAAGATGATCTCCGTTTGTCTTCATGATCTGGCATTTCCTGCAAGCCAGGCATGGGGCTCTGCACTAGAGCTGCAAATGCTGGGTCCCTCATTGTCCCTTTTCTATTCTCAGGGGGACAACGGGCATGTCCATGATGCAGTGTGACAGGCTTTACCACAGGGAGATAAAAGACTGCCAAGGGTAGGTGGGAGCTGGGAAAAGCCACTTAGGAACAGATTTTCAGGGGAGGTGATAGACAAGGGCAAAGCGAAGAATGAGGATGAGTGTGTCAAGTTTCAAAGTGCCAGGAGACAGCACAGTGCATTCGGGAAACTACAGCAAGTTCATGACAACCGACAGCTGATCTGGCAGCATCCCCTGGGGATGGAGGCTGAGCCCCGGGGATAACACTGGGGGTGAGAAGGTTTGTATACTATGGCGAGGAGGTGAGGTACTACACTGTGGGGGCACAGGGAGCTACGGGAGGATTTCAAATATCAGAATCGTAACCGTAATTGTGTATTTCATTGCATCCTAGCTTTCATCAAGGGTAAGATGCACTATAGTTTATGTTCGACTAAGAAAGAGAAATGCTGTCAGTTAAAGTAGGATATGTCATCAAGTGCAAGGTGAGTGCCACCTTAAGAGATATTAAAATGGGGGGAGGGGACAAATCTTAGAACAAGTAAATTGTGGTAGTAGAATAATTAAGAAAGATCCAACACTTGGATCAACTAAAGTAGTGATTATTGCTTACCATGTGCCCCAAACTATATTAAGTCCTAGAACAAGAGACGTGCTCATCTTGATGCCCCGCAGCTGTTAGACCCAAGGTACAGAGGGCAGTAGCCAACGACCAGCAGGCCCCAAGTGCCATGTGCAGACTCTAGGAGCAACTGCCTTTGAAAGAGGAAACGGTTGAGAGTGGGCTTTCTGATGGAGAGGATTAGTAGCTGGGAAAGTAGGAAAATTGACACAGAATCGGAATTGATGCCCCTACATGACAGAGTTGGTGAAACTTCCCTTCTCAGAGATCTTGAGGCTCCTCTGAAATGAATTTTTCATTTTGGACAGAACATTCAGGATAAATATGATCTGTTTGAGTTCCTGGTTCTCTCATTAGGACTGTTTCTTAGGCTTCACTGGCACAAGAAATGGGTTTTGATAATCCAGGTAAATCCTGACAAAAGCAAAGCACGGGATCTATGAAAATCTAACCACTCAGAGGAGAACAACAGATAAAGGGCCAGGCCGACCTGACCCTGCAGGATAGGTAAGGCTGGTCTGGCAACAGGGGTAGAGGGGAAGTGCCCATCACCTGCTAGAAGAGCTAGAGAAGACCCCTTCCGGAGAGACCACCAGGAGAGGAGAGCAGTAGGTGCTGATGATGAAGAATATTTTAACCAGCAGAGAAGGTCAAAATGACAAAGTTCCACGATCAGAGTAAACATATGGGATAAAAAATAAAAAATAAAGAAAAATGATTTTTTTGAAAGGACTTTTTTTTAAAGGAATTTAAACAAAAGTCCTTTTAAAGAGACAGTTGGCTGTTTAAACCAATAGTACAACTCACTGAGAGAATCGCCACATTATTTATTGGGGTAGAAAGGACCTGGAATGTAGAAAGACCTATTCTGCAGAGGAAAAAATAGAATCACTAACAGGCCTCATGCCTTGCACAGCCAGTGGCTAGAATCCCTGCCTCATGAGACCCTGTGCTAGAAGGCCGCTAGAACCATCTCAACTATGTTAGTCTTTCTTGGAAGCCAACAAGTGTTTGCCCAGTTAAGAGCACGGTAACAATCATTCACGTTAAGTTATAATGATTGTCGATATCTTTAAAAGCCTTGTCAAGTTCCTTTTTGAGTAACCCTCACCCCACCCTTAGAGAAATTTATCTGTGGTTCACCTCTTTGAAATACCTCATGGTTGTTCCACATTTACCATAGCCGGAAAAAAAAAAAAAAAAGCTTTTTATTAACAAAGTGTTCAAAAGGGGGCGCCACTGTAAACAATGAGAGTTTTCGCTGCATGGACAATTTTGTTGCAGAAACAGCTGAAAGCAATCAGGTCAGACAGAGCCAAGGGCTGGAGGGATTTTTAAAATGACAAAAACCAAACCAAAACTAACCAAAACAAAAATCAAAACCAATGGCCACGATTTCAAGATTGCTACTAAAGGTATGACATTCTCCTAAGACATGCGAGTGACTTGATCACTTCATCTATATATTTATATTTGAAGAAGAAGGAACTATTTGATGCAGCAAATCCACGTTGGTTAAAAATTACCAGATAGGGGGGCTCCTGGGTGGCTCAGTGGTTTAGGCGTCTGCCTTCGTATCAGGTCATGAATTCAGGGTCCTGGGATGGAGCCCCACATTGGGATCTCTGCTCAGCGGGGAGCATGCTTCCCCCCTCTCTCTCTGCCTCGCTCTCTACCTACTTGTGATCTGTCTGTCAAATGGGTAAATAAGATCTTTAAAAAAAGAATTACTAGATGTGAAATACATCGAGGGTATGGGAAGGAAAATGATTTCACCTGATCTGACTAGGAAGTGGTTGAAGCCTGAATTAAAGTGCTACAAAAAGAGTAAAGACCTGGGAATTATATGGGGTAAAAATCCCTAGAAAAACAGCAATAATAACTGGCTGCTCTTTATAGACCAGATCCTGCGATAGGCAAAGAAGAGCTGGTTTTAGCCAGAAGATGATCTCCGTTTGTCTTCATGATCTGGCATTTCCTGCAAGACAGGCATGGGGCTCTGCACTAGAGCTGCAAATGCTGGGTCCCTCATTGTCTGTTTCTCTTCTCAGGGGGACAACGGGCATGTCCATGATGCAGTGTGACAGGCTTTACCACAGGGAGATAAAAGACTGCCAAGGGTAGGTGGGAGCTGGGAAAAGCCACTTAGGAACAGATTTTCAGGGGAGGTGATAGACAAGGGTAAAGCAAAGAATAAGGATGAGTGTGTCAAGTTTCAAAGTGCCAGAAGACAGCACAGTGCATTCGGGAAACTACAGCAAGATCATGACAACCGACAGCTGATCTGGCAGCATCACCTGGGGATGGAGGCTGAGCCCCGGGGTTAACACTGGGGGTGAGAAGGTTTGTATACTATGGCGAGGAGGTGAGGTACTACACTGTGGGGGCACAGGGAGCTACCGGAGGATTTCAAATATCAGAATCATAACCGTAATAGAGTATTTCATTGCATCCTAGCTTTCATCAAGGGTAAGATGCACTATAGTTTATGTTCGACTAAGAAAGAGAAATGCTGTCAGTTAAAGTAGGATATGTCATCAAGTGCAAGGTGAGTGCCACCTTAAGAGATATTAAAATGGGGGGAGGGGACAAATCTTAGAACAAGTAAATTGTGGTAGTAGAATAATTAAGAAAGATCCAACACTTGGATCAACTAAAGTAGTGATTATTGCTTACCATGTGCCCCAAACTATATTAAGTCCTAGAACAAGAGACGTGCTCATCTTGATGCCCCGCAGCTGTTAGACCCAAGGTACAGAGGGCAGTAGCCAACGACCAGCAGGCCCCAAGTGCCATGTGCAGACTCTAGGAGCAACTGCCTTTGAAAGAGGAAACGGTTGAGAGTGGGCTTTCTGATGGAGAGGATTACTAGCTGGGAAAGTAGGAAAATTGACACAGAATCGGAATTGATGCCCCTACATGACAGAGTTGGTGAAACTTCCCTTCTCAGAGATCTTGAGGCTCCTCTGAAATGAATTTTTCATTTTGGACAGAACATTCAGGATAAATATGATCTGTTTGAGTTCCTGGTTCTCTCATTAGGACTGTTTCTTAGGCTTCACTGGCACAAGAAAAGGGTTTTGATAATCCAGGTAAATCCTGACAAAAGCAAAGCACGGGATCTATGAAAATCTAACCACTCAGAGGAGAACAACAGATAAAGGGCCAGGCCGACCTGACCCTGCAGGATAGGTAAGGCTGGTCTGGCAACAGGGGTAGAGGGGAAGTGCCCATAACTTGCTAGAAGAGCTAGAGAAGATCCCTTCCGGAGAGACCACCAGGAGAGGAGAGCAGTAGGTGCTGATGATGAAGAATATTTTAACCAGCAGAGAAGGTCAAAATGGCAAAGTTCCACGATCAGAGTAAACATATGGGATAAAAAATAAAAAATAAAGAAAAATGATTTTTTTGAAAGGACTTTTTTTTAAAGGAATTTAAACAAAAGTCCTTTTAAAGAGACAGTTGGCTGTTTAAACCAATAGTACAACTCACTGAGAGAATCGCCACATTATTTATTGGGGTAGAAAAGACCTGGAATGTAGAAAGACCTATTCTGCAGAGGAAAAAATAGAATCACTAACAGGCCTCATGCCTTGCACAGCCAGTGGCTAGAATCCCTGCCTCATGAGACCCTGTGCTAGAAGGCCGCTAGAACCATCTCAACTATGTTAGTCTTTCTTGGAAGCCAACAAGTGTTTGCCCAGTTAAGAGCACGGTAACAATCATTCACGTTATGTTATAATGATTGTCGATATCTTTAAAAGCCTTGTCAAGTTCCTTTTTGAGTAACCCTCACCCCACCCTTAGAGAAATTTATCTGTGGTTCACCTCTTTGGAATACCTCATGGTTGTTCCACATTTACCATAGCGCGAAAAAAAAAAAAAGCTTTTTATTAACAAAGTGTTCAGAAGGGGGCGCCACTGTAAACAATGAGATTTTTCGCTGCATGGACAATTTTGTTGCAGAAACAGCTGAAAGCAATCAGGTCAGACAGAGCCAAGGGCTTGTGGGATTTTTAAAATGACAAAAACCGAACCAAATCTAACCAAAACAAAAATCAAAACCAATGGCCACGATTTCAAGATTGCTACTAAAGGTATGACATTCTCCTAAGACATGCGAGTGACTTGATCACTTCATCTATATATTTATATTTGAAGAAGAAGGAACTATTTGATGCAGCAAATCCACGTTGGTTAAAAATTACCAGTTAGGGGGGCTCCTGGGTGGCTCAGTGGTTTAGGCGTCTGCCTTCGTATCAGGTCATGAATTCAGGGTCCTGGGATTGAGCCCCACATTGGGATCTCTGCTCAGCGGGGAGCCTGCTTCCCCCCTCTCTCTCTGCCTCCCTCTCTACCTACTTGTGATCTGTCTGTCAAATGGGTAAATAAGATCTTAAAAAAAAGAATTACTAGATGTGAAATACATCGAGGGTATGGGAAGGAAAATGATTTCACCTGATCTGACTAGGAAGTGGTTGAAGCCTGAATTAAAGTGCTACAAAAAGAGTAAAGACCTGGGAAATATATGGGGTAAAAATCCCTAGAAAAACAGCAATAATAACTGGCTGCTCTTTATTGACCAGATCCTGCGATAGGCAAAGAAGAGCTGGTTTTAGCCAGAAGATGATCTCCGTTTGTCTTCATGATCTGGCATTTCCTGCAAGACAGGCATGGGGCTCTGCACTAGAGCTGCAAATGCTGGGTCCCTCATTGTCTGTTTCTCTTCTCAGGGGGACAACGGGCATGTCCATGATGCAGTGTGACAGGCTTTACCACAGGGAGATAAAAGACTGCCAAGGGTAGGTGGGAGCTGGGAAAAGCCACTTAGGAACAGATTTTCAGGGGAGGTGATAGACAAGGGTAAAGCAAAGAATAAGGATGAGTGTGTCAAGTTTCAAAGTGCCAGAAGACAGCACAGTGCATTCGGGAAACTACAGCAAGTTCATGACAACCGACAGCTGATCTGGCAGCATCACCTGGGGATGGAGGCTGAGCCCCGGGGTTAACACTGGGGGTGAGAAGGTTTGTATACTATGGCGAGGAGGTGAGGTACTACACTGTGGGGGCACAGGGAGCTACCGGAGGATTTCAAATATCAGAATCGTAACCGTAATAGAGTATTTAATTGCATCCTAGCTTTCATCAAGGGTAAGATGCACTATAGTTTATGTTCGACTAAGAAAGAGAAATGCTGTCAGTTAAGGTAGGATATGTCATCAAGTGCAAGGTGAGTGCCACCTTAAGAGATATTAAAATGGGGGGAGGGGACAAATCTTAGAACAAGTAAATTGTGGTAGTAGAATAATTAAGAAAGATCCAACACTTGGATCAACTAAAGTAGTGATTATTGCTTACCATGTGCCCCAAACTATATTAAGTCCTAGAACAAGAGACGTGCTCATCTTGATGCCCCGCAGCTGTTAGACCCAAGGTACAGAGGGCAGTAGCCAACGACCAGCAGGCCCCAAGTGCCATGTGCAGACTCTAGGAGCAACTGCCTTTGAAAGAGGAAACGGTTGAGAGTGGGCTTTCTGATGGAGAGGATTACTAGCTGGGAAAGTAGGAAAATTGACACAGAATCGGAATTGATGCCCCTACATGACAGAGTTGGTGAAACTTCCCTTCTCAGAGATCTTGAGGCTCCTCTGAAATGAATTTTTCATTTTGGACAGAACATTCAGGATAAATATGATCTGTTTGAGTTCCTGGTTCTCTCATTAGGACTGTTTCTTAGGCTTCACTGGCACAAGAAAAGGGTTTTGATAATCCAGGTAAATCCTGACAAAAGCAAAGCACGGGATCTATGAAAATCTAACCACTCAGAGGAGAACAACAGATAAAGGGCCAGGCCGACCTGACCCTGCAGGATAGGTAAGGCTGGTCTGGCAACAGGGGTAGAGGGGAAGTGCCCATAACTTGCTAGAAGAGCTAGAGAAGACCCCTTCCGGAGAGACCACCAGGAGAGGAGAGCAGTAGGTGCTGATGATGAAGAATATTTTAACCAGCAGAGAAGATCAAAATGGCAAAGTTCCACGATCAGAGTAAACATATGGGATAAAAAATAAAAAATAAAGAAAAATGATTTTTTTGAAAGGACTTTTTTTTAAAGGAATTTAAACAAAAGTCCTTTTAAAGAGACAGTTGGCTGTTTAAACCAATAGTACAACTCACTGAGAGAATCGCCACATTATTTATTGGGGTAGAAAGGACCTGGAATGTAGAAAGACCTATTCTGCAGAGGAAAAAATAGAATCACTAACAGGCCTTATGCCTTGCACAGCCAGTGGCTAGAATCCCTGCCTCATGAGACCCTGTGCTAGAAGGCCGCTAGAACCATCTCAACTATGTTAGTCTTTCTTGGAAGCCAACAAGTGTTTGCCCAGTTAAGAGCACGGTAACAATCATTCACGTTATGTTATAATGATTGTCGATATCTTTAAAAGCCTTGTCAAGTTCCTTTTTGAGTAACCCTCACCCCACCCTTAGAGAAATTTATCTGTGGTTCACCTCTTTGGAATACCTCATGGTTGTTCCACATTTACCATAGCGCGAAAAAAAAAAAAAGCTTTTTATTAACAAAGTGTTCAGAAGGGGGCGCCACTGTAAACAATGAGAGTTTTCGCTGCCGGGACAATTTTGTTGCAGAAACAGCTGAAAGCAATCAGGTCAGACAGAGCCAAGGGCTTGAGGGATTTTTAAAATGACAAAAACTGAACCAAATCTAACCAAAACAAAAATCAAAACCAATGGCCACGATTTCAAGATTGCTACTAAAGGTATGACATTCTCCTAAGACATGCGAGTGACTTGATCACTTCATCTATATATTTATATTTGAAGAAGAAGGAACTATTTGATGCAGCAAATCCACGTTGGTTAAAAATTACCAGATAGGGGGGCTCCTGGGTGGCTCAGTGGTTTAGGCGTCTGCCTTCGTATCAGGTCATGAATTCAGGGTCCTGGAATGGAGCCCCACATTGGGATCTCTGCTCAGCGGGGAGCCTGCTTCCCCCCTCTCTCTCTGCCTCCCTCTCTACCTACTTGTGATCTGTCTGTCAAATGGGTAAATAAGATCTTAAAAAAAAGAATTACTAGATGTGAAATACATCGAGGGTATGGGAAGGAAAATGATTTCACCTGATCTGACTAGGAAGTGGTTGAAGCCTGAATTAAAGTGCTACAAAAAGAGTAAAGACCTGGGAAATATATGGGGTAAAAATCCCTAGAAAAACAGCAATAATAACTGGCTGCTCTTTATTGACCAGATCCTGCGATAGGCAAAGAAGAGCTGGTTTTAGCCAGAAGATGATCTCCGTTTGTCTTCATGATCTGGCATTTCCTGCAGGCCAGGCATGGGGCTCTGCACTAGAGCTGCAAATGCTGGGTCCCTCATTGTCCCTTTTCTATTCTCAGGGGGACAACGGGCATGTCCATGATGCAGTGTGACAGGCTTTACCACAGGGAGATAAAAGACTGCCAAGGGTAGGTGGGAGCTGGGAAAAGCCACTTAGGAACAGATTTTCAGGGGAGGTGATAGACAAGGGCAAAGCGAAGAATGAGGATGAGTGTGTCAAGTTTCAAAGTGCCAGGAGACAGCACAGTGCATTCGGGAAACTACAGCAAGTTCATGACAACCGACAGCTGATCTGGCAGCATCCCCTGGGGATGGAGGCTGAGCCCTGGGGTTAACACTGGGGGTGAGAAGGTTTGTATACTATGGCGAGGAGGTGAGGTACTACACTGTGGGGGCACAGGGAGCTACCGGAGGATTTCAGATATCAGAATTGTAACCGTAATAGAGTATTTAATTGCATCCTAGCTTTCATCAAGGGTAAGATGCACTATAGTTTATGTTCGACTAAGAAAGAGAAATGCTGTCAGTTAAGGTAGGATATGTCATCAAGTGCAAGGTGAGTGCCACCTTAAGAGATATTAAAATGGGGGGAGGGGACAAATCTTAGAACAAGTAAATTGTGGTAGTAGAATAATTAAGAAAGATCCAACACTTGGATCAACTAAAGTAGTGATTATTGCTTACCATGTGCCCCAAACTATATTAAGTCCTAGAACAAGAGACGTGCTCATCTTGATGCCCCGCAGCTGTTAGACCCAAGGTACAGAGGGCAGTAGCCAACGACCAGCAGGCCCCAAGTGCCATGTGCAGACTCTAGGAGCAACTGCCTTTGAAAGAGGAAACGGTTGAGAGTGGGCTTTCTGATGGAGAGGATTACTAGCTGGGAAAGTAGGAAAATTGACACAGAATCGGAATTGATGCCCCTACATGACAGAGTTGGTGAAACTTCCCTTCTCAGAGATCTTGAGGCTCCTCTGAAATGAATTTTTCATTTTGGACAGAACATTCAGGATAAATATGATCTGTTTGAGTTCCTGGTTCTCTCATTAGGACTGTTTCTTAGGCTTCACTGGCACAAGAAAAGGGTTTTGATAATCCAGGTAAATCCTGACAAAAGCAAAGCACGGGATCTATGAAAATCTAACCACTCAGAGGAGAACAACAGATAAAGGGCCAGGCCGACCTGACCCTGCAGGATAGGTAAGGCTGGTCTGGCAACAGGGGTAGAGGGGAAGTGCCCATCACCTGCTAGAAGAGCTAGAGAAGACCCCTTCCGGAGAGACCACCAGGAGAGGAGAGCAGTAGGTGCTGATGATGAAGAATATTTTAACCAGCAGAGAAGGTCAAAATGACAAAGTTCCACGATCAGAGTAAACATATGGGATAAAAAATAAAAAATAAAGAAAAAAGATTTTTTTGAAAGGACTTTTTTTTAAAGGAATTTAAACAAAAGTCCTTTTAAAGAGACAGTTGGCTGTTTAAACCAATAGTACAACTCACTGAGAGAATCGCCACATTATTTATTGGGGTAGAAAGGACCTGGAATGTAGAAAGACCTATTCTGCAGAGGAAAAAATAGAATCACTAACAGGCCTCATGCCTTGCACAGCCAGTGGCTAGAATCCCTGCCTCATGAGACCCTGTGCTAGAAGGCCGCTAGAACCATCTCAACTATGTTAGTCTTTCTTGGAAGCCAACAAGTGTTTGCCCAGTTAAGAGCACGGTAACAATCATTCACGTTAAGTTATAATGATTGTCGATATCTTTAAAAGCCTTGTCAAGTTCCTTTTTGAGTAACCCTCACCCCACCCTTAGAGAAATTTATCTGTGGTTCACCTCTTTGGAATACCTCATGGTTGTTCCACATTTACCATAGCCGGAAAAAAAAAAAAAAAAAAGCTTTTTATTCACAAAGTGTTCAGAAGGGGGCGCCACTGTAAACAATGAGAGTTTTCGCTGCCGGGACAATTTTGTTGCAGAAACAGCTGAAAGCAATCAGGTCAGACAGAGCCAAGGGCTGGAGGGATTTTTAAAATGACAAAAACCGAACCAAATCTAACCAAAACAAAAATCAAAACCAATGGCCACGATTTCAAGATTGCTACTAAAGGTATGACATTCTCCTAAGACATGCGAGTGACTTGATCACTTTATTTATATATTTATATTTGAAGAAGAAGGAACTATTTGATGCAGCAAATCCACGTTGGTTAAAAATTACCAGATAGGGGGGCTCCTGGGTGGCTCAGTGGTTTAGGCCTCTGCCTTCGGCTCAGGTCATGAATTCAGGGTCCTGGGATGGAGCCCCACATTGGGATCTCTGCTCAGCAGGGAGCCTGCTTCCCCCCTCTCTCTCTGCCTCCCTCTCTACCTACTTGTGATCTGTCTGTCAAATGGGTAAATAAGATCTTAAAAAAATGAATTACTAGAGGTGAAATACATCGAGGGTATGGGAAGGAAAATGATTTCACCTGATCTGACTAGGAAGTGGTTGAAGCCTGAATTAAAGTGCTACAAAAAGAGTAAAGACCTGGGAAATATATGGGGTAAAAATGCCTAGAAAAACAGCAATAGTAACTGGCTGCTCTTTATTGACCAGATCCTGCGATAGGCAAAGGAGAGCTGGTTTTAGCCAGAAGATGATCTCCGTTTGTCTTCATGATCTGGCATTTCCTGAAAGCCAGGCATGGGGCTCTGCACTAGAGCTGCAAATGCTGGGTCCCTCATTGTCCCTTTTCTATTCTCAGGGGGACAACGGGCATGTCCATGATGCAGTGTGACAGGCTTTACCACAGGGAGATAAAAGACTGCCAAGGGTAGGTGGGAGCTGGGAAAAGCCACTTAGGAACAGATTTTCAGGGGAGGTGATAGACAAGGGCAAAGCGAAGAATGAGGATGAGTGTGTCAAGTTTCAAAGTGCCAGGAGACAGCACAGTGCATTCGGGAAACTACAGCAAGTTCATGACAACCGACAGCTGATCTGGCAGCATCCCCTGGGGATGGAGGCTGAGCCCTGGGGTTAACACTGGGGGTGAGAAGGTTTGTATACTATGGCGAGGAGGTGAGGTACTACACTGTGGGGGCACAGGGAGCTACCGGAGGATTTCAGATATCAGAATTGTAACCGTAATAGAGTATTTAATTGCATCCTAGCTTTCATCAAGGGTAAGATGCACTATAGTTTATGTTCGACTAAGAAAGAGAAATGCTGTCAGTTAAGGTAGGATATGTCATCAAGTGCAAGGTGAGTGCCACCTTAAGAGATATTAAAATGGGGGGAGGGGACAAATCTTAGAACAAGTAAATTGTGGTAGTAGAATAATTAAGAAAGATCCAACACTTGGATCAACTAAAGTAGTGATTATTGCTTACCATGTGCCCCAAACTATATTAAGTCCTAGAACAAGAGACGTGCTCATCTTGATGCCCCGCAGCTGTTAGACCCAAGGTACAGAGGGCAGTAGCCAACGACCAGCAGGCCCCAAGTGCCATGTGCAGACTCTAGGAGCAACTGCCTTTGAAAGAGGAAACGGTTGAGAGTGGGCTTTCTGATGGAGAGGATTACTAGCTGGGAAAGTAGGAAAATTGACACAGAATCGGAATTGATGCCCCTACATGACAGAGTTGGTGAAACTTCCCTTCTCAGAGATCTTGAGGCTCCTCTGAAATGAATTTTTCATTTTGGACAGAACATTCAGGATAAATATGATCTGTTTGAGTTCCTGGTTCTCTCATTAGGACTGTTTCTTAGGCTTCACTGGCACAAGAAAAGGGTTTTGATAATCCAGGTAAATCCTGACAAAAGCAAAGCACGGGATCTATGAAAATCTAACCACTCAGAGGAGAACAACAGATAAAGGGCCAGGCCGACCTGACCCTGCAGGATAGGTAAGGCTGGTCTGGCAACAGGGGTAGAGGGGAAGTGCCCATCACCTGCTAGAAGAGCTAGAGAAGACCCCTTCCGGAGAGACCACCAGGAGAGGAGAGCAGTAGGTGCTGATGATGAAGAATATTTTAACCAGCAGAGAAGGTCAAAATGACAAAGTTCCACGATCAGAGTAAACATATGGGATAAAAAATAAAAAATAAAGAAAAAAGATTTTTTTGAAAGGACTTTTTTTTAAAGGAATTTAAACAAAAGTCCTTTTAAAGAGACAGTTGGCTGTTTAAACCAATAGTACAACTCACTGAGAGAATCGCCACATTATTTATTGGGGTAGAAAGGACCTGGAATGTAGAAAGACCTATTCTGCAGAGGAAAAAATAGAATCACTAACAGGCCTCATGCCTTGCACAGCCAGTGGCTAGAATCCCTGCCTCATGAGACCCTGTGCTAGAAGGCCGCTAGAACCATCTCAACTATGTTAGTCTTTCTTGGAAGCCAACAAGTGTTTGCCCAGTTAAGAGCACGGTAACAATCATTCACGTTAAGTTATAATGATTGTCGATATCTTTAAAAGCCTTGTCAAGTTCCTTTTTGAGTAACCCTCACCCCACCCTTAGAGAAATTTATCTGTGGTTCACCTCTTTGGAATACCTCATGGTTGTTCCACATTTACCATAGCCGGAAAAAAAAAAAAAAAAAAGCTTTTTATTCACAAAGTGTTCAGAAGGGGGCGCCACTGTAAACAATGAGAGTTTTCGCTGCCGGGACAATTTTGTTGCAGAAACAGCTGAAAGCAATCAGGTCAGACAGAGCCAAGGGCTGGAGGGATTTTTAAAATGACAAAAACCGAACCAAATCTAACCAAAACAAAAATCAAAACCAATGGCCACGATTTCAAGATTGCTACTAAAGGTATGACATTCTCCTAAGACATGCGAGTGACTTGATCACTTTATTTATATATTTATATTTGAAGAAGAAGGAACTATTTGATGCAGCAAATCCACGTTGGTTAAAAATTACCAGATAGGGGGGCTCCTGGGTGGCTCAGTGGTTTAGGCCTCTGCCTTCGGCTCAGGTCATGAATTCAGGGTCCTGGGATGGAGCCCCACATTGGGATCTCTGCTCAGCAGGGAGCCTGCTTCCCCCCTCTCTCTCTGCCTCCCTCTCTACCTACTTGTGATCTGTCTGTCAAATGGGTAAATAAGATCTTAAAAAAATGAATTACTAGAGGTGAAATACATCGAGGGTATGGGAAGGAAAATGATTTCACCTGATCTGACTAGGAAGTGGTTGAAGCCTGAATTAAAGTGCTACAAAAAGAGTAAAGACCTGGGAAATATATGGGGTAAAAATGCCTAGAAAAACAGCAATAGTAACTGGCTGCTCTTTATTGACCAGATCCTGCGATAGGCAAAGGAGAGCTGGTTTTAGCCAGAAGATGATCTCCGTTTGTCTTCATGATCTGGCATTTCCTGAAAGCCAGGCATGGGGCTCTGCACTAGAGCTGCAAATGCTGGGTCCCTCATTGTCCCTTTTCTATTCTCAGGGGGACAACGGGCATGTCCATGATGCAGTGTGACAGGCTTTACCACAGGGAGATAAAAGACTGCCAAGGGTAGGTGGGAGCTGGGAAAAGCCACTTAGGAACAGATTTTCAGGGGAGGTGATAGACAAGGGCAAAGCGAAGAATGAGGATGAGTGTGTCAAGTTTCAAAGTGCCAGGAGACAGCACAGTGCATTCGGGAAACTACAGCAAGTTCATGACAACCGACAGCTGATCTGGCAGCATCCCCTGGGGATGGAGGCTGAGCCCTGGGGTTAACACTGGGGGTGAGAAGGTTTGTATACTATGGCGAGGAGGTGAGGTACTACACTGTGGGGGCACAGGGAGCTACCGGAGGATTTCAGATATCAGAATTGTAACCGTAATAGAGTATTTAATTGCATCCTAGCTTTCATCAAGGGTAAGATGCACTATAGTTTATGTTCGACTAAGAAAGAGAAATGCTGTCAGTTAAGGTAGGATATGTCATCAAGTGCAAGGTGAGTGCCACCTTAAGAGATATTAAAATGGGGGGAGGGGACAAATCTTAGAACAAGTAAATTGTGGTAGTAGAATAATTAAGAAAGATCCAACACTTGGATCAACTAAAGTAGTGATTATTGCTTACCATGTGCCCCAAACTATATTAAGTCCTAGAACAAGAGACGTGCTCATCTTGATGCCCCGCAGCTGTTAGACCCAAGGTACAGAGGGCAGTAGCCAACGACCAGCAGGCCCCAAGTGCCATGTGCAGACTCTAGGAGCAACTGCCTTTGAAAGAGGAAACGGTTGAGAGTGGGCTTTCTGATGGAGAGGATTACTAGCTGGGAAAGTAGGAAAATTGACACAGAATCGGAATTGATGCCCCTACATGACAGAGTTGGTGAAACTTCCCTTCTCAGAGATCTTGAGGCTCCTCTGAAATGAATTTTTCATTTTGGACAGAACATTCAGGATAAATATGATCTGTTTGAGTTCCTGGTTCTCTCATTAGGACTGTTTCTTAGGCTTCACTGGCACAAGAAAAGGGTTTTGATAATCCAGGTAAATCCTGACAAAAGCAAAGCACGGGATCTATGAAAATCTAACCACTCAGAGGAGAACAACAGATAAAGGGCCAGGCCGACCTGACCCTGCAGGATAGGTAAGGCTGGTCTGGCAACAGGGGTAGAGGGGAAGTGCCCATCACCTGCTAGAAGAGCTAGAGAAGACCCCTTCCGGAGAGACCACCAGGAGAGGAGAGCAGTAGGTGCTGATGATGAAGAATATTTTAACCAGCAGAGAAGGTCAAAATGACAAAGTTCCACGATCAGAGTAAACATATGGGATAAAAAATAAAAAATAAAGAAAAAAGATTTTTTTGAAAGGACTTTTTTTTAAAGGAATTTAAACAAAAGTCCTTTTAAAGAGACAGTTGGCTGTTTAAACCAATAGTACAACTCACTGAGAGAATCGCCACATTATTTATTGGGGTAGAAAGGACCTGGAATGTAGAAAGACCTATTCTGCAGAGGAAAAAATAGAATCACTAACAGGCCTCATGCCTTGCACAGCCAGTGGCTAGAATCCCTGCCTCATGAGACCCTGTGCTAGAAGGCCGCTAGAACCATCTCAACTATGTTAGTCTTTCTTGGAAGCCAACAAGTGTTTGCCCAGTTAAGAGCACGGTAACAATCATTCACGTTAAGTTATAATGATTGTCGATATCTTTAAAAGCCTTGTCAAGTTCCTTTTTGAGTAACCCTCACCCCACCCTTAGAGAAATTTATCTGTGGTTCACCTCTTTGGAATACCTCATGGTTGTTCCACATTTACCATAGCCGGAAAAAAAAAAAAAAAAAAGCTTTTTATTCACAAAGTGTTCAGAAGGGGGCGCCACTGTAAACAATGAGAGTTTTCGCTGCCGGGACAATTTTGTTGCAGAAACAGCTGAAAGCAATCAGGTCAGACAGAGCCAAGGGCTGGAGGGATTTTTAAAATGACAAAAACCGAACCAAATCTAACCAAAACAAAAATCAAAACCAATGGCCACGATTTCAAGATTGCTACTAAAGGTATGACATTCTCCTAAGACATGCGAGTGACTTGATCACTTTATTTATATATTTATATTTGAAGAAGAAGGAACTATTTGATGCAGCAAATCCACGTTGGTTAAAAATTACCAGATAGGGGGGCTCCTGGGTGGCTCAGTGGTTTAGGCCTCTGCCTTCGGCTCAGGTCATGAATTCAGGGTCCTGGGATGGAGCCCCACATTGGGATCTCTGCTCAGCAGGGAGCCTGCTTCCCCCCTCTCTCTCTGCCTCCCTCTCTACCTACTTGTGATCTGTCTGTCAAATGGGTAAATAAGATCTTAAAAAAATGAATTACTAGAGGTGAAATACATCGAGGGTATGGGAAGGAAAATGATTTCACCTGATCTGACTAGGAAGTGGTTGAAGCCTGAATTAAAGTGCTACAAAAAGAGTAAAGACCTGGGAAATATATGGGGTAAAAATGCCTAGAAAAACAGCAATAGTAACTGGCTGCTCTTTATTGACCAGATCCTGCGATAGGCAAAGGAGAGCTGGTTTTAGCCAGAAGATGATCTCCGTTTGTCTTCATGATCTGGCATTTCCTGAAAGCCAGGCATGGGGCTCTGCACTAGAGCTGCAAATGCTGGGTCCCTCATTGTCCCTTTTCTCTTCTCAGGGGGACAACGGGCATGTCCATGATGCAGTGTGACAGGCTTTACCACAGGGAGATAAAAGACTGCCAAGGGTAGGTGGGAGCTGGGAAAAGCCACTTAGGAACAGATTTTCAGGGGAGGTGATAGACAAGGGCAAAGCGAAGAATGAGGATGAGTGTGTCAAGTTTCAAAGTGCCAGGAGACAGCACAGTGCATTCGGGAAACTACAGCAAGTTCATGACAACAGACAGCTGATCTTGCAGCATCACCTGGGGATGGAGGCTGAGCCCCGGGGTTAACACTGGGGGTGAGAAGGTTTGTATACTATGGCGAGGAGGTGAGGTACTACACTGTGGGGGCACAGGGAGCTACCGGAGGATTTCAAATATCAGAATCGTATCCGTAATAGAGTATTTAATTGCATCCTAGCTTTCATCAAGGGTAAGATGCACTATAGTTTATGTTCGAATAAGAAAGAGAAATGCTGTCAGTTAAAGTAGGATATGTCATCAAGTGCAAGGTGAGTGCCACCTTAAGAGATATTAAAATGGGGGGAGGGGACAAATCTTAGAACAAGTAAATTGTGGTAGTAGAATAATTAAAAAAGATCCAACACTTGGATCAACTAAAGTAGTGATTATTGCTTACCATGTGCCCCAAACTATATTAAGTCCTAGAACAAGAGACGTGCTCATCTTGATGCCCCGCAGCTGTTAGAACCATGGTACAGAGGGCAGTAGCCAACGACCAGCAGGCCCCAAGTGCCATGTGCAGACTCTAGGAGCAACTGCCTTTGAAAGAGGAAACGGTTGAGAGTGGGCTTTCTGATGGAGAGGATTACTAGCTGGGAAAGTAGGAAAATTGACACAGAATCGGAATTGATGCCCCTACATGACAGAGTTGGTGAAACTTCCCTTCTCAGAGATCTTGAGGCTCCTCTGAAATGAATTTTTCATTTTGGACAGAACATTCAGGATAAATATGATCTGTTTCAGTTCCTGGTTCTCTCATTAGGACTGTTTCTTAGGCTTCACTGGCACAAGAAAAGTGTTTTGATAATCCAGGTAAATCCTGACAAAAGCAAAGCACGGGATCTATGAAAATCTAACCACTCAGAGGAGAACAACAGATAAAGGGCCAGGCCGACCTGACCCTGCAGGATAGGTAAGGCTGGTCTGGCAACAGGGGTAGAGGGGAAGTGCCCATCACCTGCTAGAAGAGCTAGAGAAGACCCCTACCGGAGAGACCACCAGGAGAGGAGAGCAGTAGGTGCTGATGATGAAGAATATTTTAACCAGCAGCGAAGGTCAAAATGACAAAGATCCACGATCAGAGTAAACATATGGGATAAAAAATAAAAAATAAAGAAAAAAGATTTTTTTGAAAGGACTTTTTTTTAAAGGAATTTAAACAAAAGTCCTTTTAAAGAGACAGTTGGCTGTTTAAACCAATAGTACAACTCACTGAGAGAATCGACACATTATTTATTGGGGTAGAAAGGACCTGGAATGTAGAAAGACCTATTCTGCAGAGGAAAAAATAGAATCACTAACAGGCCTCATGCCTTGCACAGCCAGTGGCTAGAATCCCTGCCTCATGAGACCCTGTGCTAGAAGGCCGCTAGAACCATCTCAACTATGTTAGTCTTTCTTGGAAGCCAACAAGTGTTTGCCCAGTTAAGAGCACGGTAACAATCATTCACGTTATGTTATAATGATTGTCGATATCTTTAAAAGCCTTGTCAAGTTCCTTTTTGAGTAACCCTCACCCCACCCTTAGAGAAATTTATCTGTGGTTCACCTCTTTGAAATACCTCATGGTTGTTCCACATTTACCATAGCCGGAAAAAAAAAAAAAAAAAGCTTTTTATTCACAAAGTGTTCAGAAGGGGGCGCCACTGTAAACAATGAGAGTTTTCGCTGCTGGGACAATTTTGTTGCAGAAACAGCTGAAAGCAATCAGGTCAGACAGAGCCAAGGGCTGGAGGGATTTTTAAAATGACAAAAAACGAACCAAATCTAACAAAAAACAAAAATAAAAACCAATGACCACGATTTCAAGATTGCTACTAAAGGTATGACATTCTCCTAAGACATGCGAGTGATTTGATCACTTTATTTATATATTTATATTTGAAGAAGAAGGAACTATTTGATGCAGCATATCCACGTTGGTTAAAAATTACCAGGTATGGGGGCTCCTGGGTGGCTCAGTGGTTTAGGCCTCTGCCTTCGGCTCAGGTCATGATTTCAGGGTCCTGGGATGGAGCCCCACATTGGGATCTCTGCTCAGCGGGGAGCCTGCTTCCCCCCTCTCTCTCTCTGCCTCCCTCTCTACCTACTTGTGATCTGCCTGTCAAATGGGTAAATAAGATCTTAAAAAACAGAATTACCCCATGTGAAATACATCGAGGGTATGGGAAGGAAAATGATTTCACCTGATCTGACTAGGAAGTGGTTGAAGCCTGAATTAAAGTGCTACAAAAATAGTAAAGACCTGGGAAATATATGGGGTAAAAATGCATAGAAAAACAGCAATAATAACTGGCTGCTCTTTATTGACCAGATCCTGCGATAGGCAAAGGAGAGCTGGTTTTAGGCTGAAGATGATCTCCTTTTGTCTTCATGATCTGGCATTTCCTGCAAGCCAGGCATGGGGCTCTGCCCTAGAGCTGCAAATGCTGGGTCCCTCATTGTCCCTTTTCTCTTCTCAGCGGGACAACGGGCATGTCCATGATGCAGTGTGACAGGCTTTACCACAGGGAGATAAAAGACTGCCAAGGGTAGGTTGGAGCTGGGAAAAGCCACTTAGGAACAGATTTTCAGGGGAGGTGATAGACAAGGGCAAAGCGAAGAATGAGGATGAGTGTGTCAAGGTTCAAAGTGCCAGAAGACAGCACAGTGCATTCGGGAAACTACAGCAAGTTCATGACAACCGACAGCTGATCTGGCAGCATCCCCTGGGGATGGAGGCTGAGCCCTGGGGTTAACACTGGGGGTGAGAAGGTTTGTATACTATGGCGAGGAGGTGAGGTACTACACTGTGGGGGCACAGGGAGCTACCGGAGGATTTCAGATATCAGAATTGTAACCGTAATAGAGTATTTAATTGCATCCTAGCTTTCATCAAGGGTAAGATGCACTATAGTTTATGTTCGACTAAGAAAGAGAAATGCTGTCAGTTAAGGTAGGATATGTCATCAAGTGCAAGGTGAGTGCCACCTTAAGAGATATTAAAATGGGGGGAGGGGACAAATCTTAGAACAAGTAAATTGTCGTAGTAGAATAATTAAGAAAGATCCAACACTTGGATCAACTAAAGTAGTGATTATTGCTTACCATGTGCCCCAAACTATATTAAGTCCTAGAACAAGAGACGTGCTCATCTTGATGCCCCGCAGCTGTTAGACCCAAGGTACAGAGGGCAGTAGCCAACGACCAGCAGGCCCCAAGTGCCATGTGCAGACTCTAGGAGCAACTGCCTTTGAAAGAGGAAACGGTTGAGAGTGGGCTTTCTGATGGAGAGGATTACTAGCTGGGAAAGTAGGAAAATTGACACAGAATCGGAATTGATGCCCCTACATGACAGAGTTGGTGAAACTTCCCTTCTCAGAGATCTTGAGGCTCCTCTGAAATGAATTTTTCATTTTGGACAGAACATTCAGGATAAATATGATCTGTTTGAGTTCCTGGTTCTCTCATTAGGACTGTTTCTTAGGCTTCACTGGCACAAGAAAAGGGTTTTGATAATCCAGGTAAATCCTGACAAAAGCAAAGCACGGGATCTATGAAAATCTAACCACTCAGAGGAGAACAACAGATAAAGGGCCA
This sequence comes from Mustela nivalis, assembly GCF_964662115.1. NCBI lineage: Eukaryota > Metazoa > Chordata > Mammalia > Carnivora > Mustelidae > Mustela > Mustela nivalis. Next base: position 66,929 of record NW_028135695.1, read on the forward strand.
GGCCGACCTGACCCTGCAGGATACGTAAGGCTAGTCTGGCAACAGGGGTAGAGGGGAAGTGCCCATCACCTGCTAGAAGAGCTAGAGAAGACCCCTTCCGGAGAGACCACCAGGAGAGGAGAGCAGTAGGTGCTGATGATGAAGAATATTTTAACCAGCAGAGAAGATCAAAATGACAAAGTTCCACGATCAGAGTAAACATATGGGATAAAAAATAAAAAATAAAGAAAAATGATTTTTTTGAAAGGACTTTTTTTTAAAGGAATTTAAACAAAAGTCCTTTTAAAGAGATAGTTGGCTGTTTAAACCAATAGTACAACTCACTGAGAGAATCGCCACATTATTTATTGGGGTAGAAAGGACCTGGAATGTAGAAAGACCTATTCTGCAGAGGAAAAAATAGAATCACTAACAGGCCTCATGCCTTGCACAGCCAGTGGCTAGAATCCCTGCCTCATGAGACCCTGTGCTAGAAGGCCGCTAGAACCATCTCAACTATGTTAGTCTTTCTTGGAAGCCAACAAGTGTTTGCCCAGTTAAGAGCACGGTAACAATCATTCACGTTATGTTATAATGATTGTCGATATTTTTAAAAGCCTTGTCAAGTTCCTTTTTGAGTAACCCTCACCCCACCCTTAGAGAAATTTATCTGTGGTTCACCTCTTTGAAATACCTCATGGTTGTTCCACATTTACCATAGCCGGAAAAAAAAAAAAAAAAGCTTTTTATTAACAGAGTGTTCAAAAGGGGGCGCCACTAAAAACAATGAGAGTTTTCGCTGCCGGGACAATTTTGTTGCAGAAACAGCTGAAAGCAATCAGGTCAGACAGAGCCAAGGGCTGGAGGGATTTTTAAAATGACAAAAACCGAACCAAATCTAACCAAAACAAAAATCAAAACCAATGGCCACGATTTCAAGATTGCTACTAAAGGTATGACATTCTCCTAAGACATGCGAGTGACTTGATCACTTTATTTATATATTTATATTTGAAGAAGAAGGAACTATTTGATGCAGCAAATCCACGTTGGTTAAAAATTACCAGATAGGGGGGCTCCTGGGTGGCTCAGTGGTTTAGGCCTCTGCCTTCGGCTCAGGTCATGAATTCAGGGTCCTGGGATGGAGCCCCACATTGGGATCTCTGCTCAGCAGGGAGCCTGCTTCCCCCCTCTCTCTCTGCCTCCCTCTCTACCTACTTGTGATCTGTCTGTCAAATGGGTAAATAAGATCTTAAAAAAATGAATTACTAGATGTGAAATACATCGAGGGTATGGGAAGGAAAATGATTTCACCTGATCTGACTAGGAAGTGGTTGAAGCCTGAATTAAAGTGCTACAAAAAGAGTAAAGACCTGGGAAATATATGGGGTAAAAATGCCTAGAAAAACAGCAATAATAACTGGCTGCTCTTTATTGACCAGATCCTGCGATAGGCAAAGAAGAGCTGGTTTTAGCCAGAAGATGATCTCCGTTTGTCGTCATGATCTGGCATTTCCTGCAAGCCAGGCATGGGGCTCTGCACTAGAGCTGCAAATGCTGGGTCCCTCATTGTCCCTTTTCTCTTCTCAGGGGGACAACGGGCATGTCCATGATGCAGTGTGACAGGCTTTACCACAGGGAGATAAAAGACTGCCAAGGGTAGGTGGGAGCTGGGAAAAGCCAATTAGGAACAGATATTCAGGGGAGGTGATAGACAAGGGCAAAGCGAAGAATGAGGATGAGTGTGTCAAGTTTCAAAGTGCCAGGAGACAGCACAGTGCATTCGGGAAACTACAGCAAGTTCATGACAACCGACAGGTGATCTCGCAGCATCCCCTGGGGATGGAGGCTGAGCCCCGGGGTTAACACTGGGGGTGAGAAGGTTTGTATACTATGGCGAGGAGGTGAGGTACTACACTGTGGGGGCACAGGGAGCTACCGGAGGATTTCAAATATCAGAATCGTAACCGTAATAGAGTATTTAATTGCATCCTAGCTTTCATCAAGGGTAAGATGCACTATAGTTTATGTTCGACTAAGAAAGAGAAATGCTGTCAGTTAAAGTAGGATATGTCATCAAGTGCAAGGTGAGTGCCACCTTAAGAGATATTAAAATGGGGGGAGGGGACAAATCTTAGAACAAGTAAATTGTGGTAGTAGAATAATTAAGAAAGATCCAACACTTGGATCAACTAAAGTAGTGATTATTGCTTACCATGTGCCCCAAACTATATTAAGTCCTAGAACAAGAGACGTGCTCATCTTGATGCCCCGCAGCTGTTAGACCCAAGGTACAGAGGGCAGTAGCCAACGACCAGCAGGCCCCAAGTGCCATGTGCAGACTCTAGGAGCAACTGCCTTTGAAAGAGGAAACGGTTGAGAGTGGGCTTTCTGATGGAGAGGATTACTAGCTGGGAAAGTAGGAAAATTGACACAGAATCGGAATTGATGCCCCTACATGACAGAGTTGGTGAAACTTCCCTTCTCAGAGATCTTGAGGCTCCTCTGAAATGAATTTTTCATTTTGGACAGAACATTCAGGATAAATATGATCTGTTTGAGTTCCTGGTTCTCTCATTAGGACTGTTTCTTAGGCTTCACTGGCACAAGAAAAGGGTTTTGATAATCCAGGTAAATCCTGACAAAAGCAAAGCACGGGATCTATGAAAATCTAACCACTCAGAGGAGAACAACAGATAAAGGGCCAGGCCGACCTGACCCTGCAGGATAGGTAAGGCTGGTCTGGCAACAGGGGTAGAGGGGAAGTGCCCATCACCTGCTAGAAGAGCTAGAGAAGACCCCTACCGGAGAGACCACCAGGAGAGGAGAGCAGTAGGTGCTGATGATGAAGAATATTTTAACCAGCAGCGAAGGTCAAAATGACAAAGATCCACGATCAGAGTAAACATATGGGATAAAAAATAAAAAATAAAGAAAAAAGATTTTTTTGAAAGGACTTTTTTTTTAAAGGAATTTAAACAAAAGTCCTTTTAAAGAGACAGTTGGCTGTTTAAACCAATACTACAATTCACTGAGAAAATCGCCACATTATTTATTGGGGTAGAAAGGACCTGGAATGTAGAAAGACCTATTCTGCAGAGGAAAAAATAGAATCACTAACAGGCCTCATGCCTTGCACAGCCAGTGGCTAGAATCCCTGCCTCATGAGACCCTGTGCTAGAAGGCCGCTAGAACCATCTCAACTATGTTAGTCTTTCTTGGAAGCCAACAAGTGTTTGCCCAGTTAAGAGCACGGTAACAATCATTCACGTTATGTTATAATGATTGTCGATATCTTTAAAAGCCTTGTCAAGTTCCTTTTTGAGTAACCCTCACCCCACCCTTAGAGAAATTTATCTGTGGTTCACCTCTTTGAAATACCTCATGGTTGTTCCACATTTACCATAGCCGGAAAAAAAAAAAAAAAGCTTTTTATTAACAAAGTGTTCAGAAGGGGGCGCCACTGTAAACAATGAGAGTTTTCGCTGCCGGGACAATTTTGTTGCAGAAACAGCTGAAAGCAATCAGGTCAGACAGAGCCAAGGGCTGGAGGGATTTTTAAAATGACAAAAAACGAACCAAATCTAACCAAAACAAAAATAAAAACCAATGACCACGATTTCAAGATTGCTACTAAAGGTATGACATTCTCCTAAGACATGCGAGTGATTTGATCACTTTATTTATATATTTATATTTGAAGAAGAAGGAACTATTTGATGCAGCATATCCACGTTGGTTAAAAATTACCAGGTATGGGGGCTCCTGGGTGGCTCAGTGGTTTAGGCCTCTGCCTTCGGCTCAGGTCATGATTTCAGGGTCCTGGGATGGAGCCCCACATTGGGATCTCTGCTCAGCGGGGAGCCTGCTTCCCCCCTCTCTCTCTCTGCCTCCCTCTCTACCTACTTGTGATCTGCCTGTCAAATGGGTAAATAAGATCTTAAAAAACAGACTTACCCCATGTGAAATACATCGAGGGTATGGGAAGGAAAATGATTTCACCTGATCTGACTAGGAAGTGGTTGAAGCCTGAATTAAAGTGCTACAAAAAGAGTAAAGACCTGGGAAATATATGGGGTAAAAATGCCTAGAAAAACAGCAATAATAACTGGCTGCTCTTTATTGACCAGATCCTGCGATAGGCAAAGAAGAGCTGGTTTTAGCCAGAAGATGATCTCCGTTTGTCGTCATGATCTGGCATTTCCTGCAAGCCAGGCATGGGGCTCTGCACTAGAGCTGCAAATGCTGGGTCCCTCATTGTCCCTTTTCTCTTCTCAGGGGGACAACGGGCATGTCCATGATGCAGTGTGACAGGCTTTACCACAGGGAGATAAAAGACTGCCAAGGGTAGGTGGGAGCTGGGAAAAGCCAATTAGGAACAGATTTTCAGGGGAGGTGATAGACAAGGGCAAAGCGAAGAATGAGGATGAGTGTGTCAAGTTTCAAAGTGCCAGGAGACAGCACAGTGCATTCGGGAAACTACAGCAAGTTCATGACAACCGACAGGTGATCTCGCAGCATCCCCTGGGGATGGAGGCTGAGCCCCGGGGTTAACACTGGGGGTGAGAAGGTTTGTATACTATGGCGAGGAGGTGAGGTACTACACTGTGGGGGCACAGGGAGCTACCGGAGGATTTCAAATATCAGAATCGTAACCGTAATAGAGTATTTAATTGCATCCTAGCTTTCATCAAGGGTAAGATGCACTATAGTTTATGTTCGACTAAGAAAGAGAAATGCTGTCAGTTAAAGTAGGATATGTCATCAAGTGCAAGGTGAGTGCCACCTTAAGAGATATTAAAATGGGGGGAGGGGACAAATCTTAGAACAAGTAAATTGTGGTAGTAGAATAATTAAGAAAGATCCAACACTTGGATCAACTAAAGTAGTGATTATTGCTTACCATGTGCCCCAAACTATATTAAGTCCTAGAACAAGAGACGTGCTCATCTTGATGCCCCGCAGCTGTTAGACCCAAGGTACAGAGGGCAGTAGCCAACGACCAGCAGGCCCCAAGTGCCATGTGCAGACTCTAGGAGCAACTGCCTTTGAAAGAGGAAACGGTTGAGAGTGGGCTTTCTGATGGAGAGGATTACTAGCTGGGAAAGTAGGAAAATTGACACAGAATCGGAATTGATGCCCCTACATGACAGAGTTGGTGAAACTTCCCTTCTCAGAGATCTTGAGGCTCCTCTGAAATGAATTTTTCATTTTGGACAGAACATTCAGGATAAATATGATCTGTTTGAGTTCCTGGTTCTCTCATTAGGACTGTTTCTTAGGCTTCACTGGCACAAGAAAAGGGTTTTGATAATCCAGGTAAATCCTGACAAAAGCAAAGCACGGGATCTATGAAAATCTAACCACTCAGAGGAGAACAACAGATAAAGGGCCAGGCCGACCTGACCCTGCAGGATAGGTAAGGCTGGTCTGGCAACAGGGGTAGAGGGGAAGTGCCCATCACCTGCTAGAAGAGCTAGAGAAGACCCCTACCGGAGAGACCACCAGGAGAGGAGAGCAGTAGGTGCTGATGATGAAGAATATTTTAACCAGCAGCGAAGGTCAAAATGACAAAGATCCACGATCAGAGTAAACATATGGGATAAAAAATAAAAAATAAAGAAAAAAGATTTTTTTGAAAGGACTTTTTTTTTAAAGGAATTTAAACAAAAGTCCTTTTAAAGAGACAGTTGGCTGTTTAAACCAATACTACAATTCACTGAGAAAATCGCCACATTATTTATTGGGGTAGAAAGGACCTGGAATGTAGAAAGACCTATTCTGCAGAGGAAAAAATAGAATCACTAACAGGCCTCATGCCTTGCACAGCCAGTGGCTAGAATCCCTGCCTCATGAGACCCTGTGCTAGAAGGCCGCTAGAACCATCTCAACTATGTTAGTCTTTCTTGGAAGCCAACAAGTGTTTGCCCAGTTAAGAGCACGGTAACAATCATTCACGTTATGTTATAATGATTGTCGATATCTTTAAAAGCCTTGTCAAGTTCCTTTTTGAGTAACCCTCACCCCACCCTTAGAGAAATTTATCTGTGGTTCACCTCTTTGAAATACCTCATGGTTGTTCCACATTTACCATAGCCGGAAAAAAAAAAAAAAAGCTTTTTATTAACAAAGTGTTCAGAAGGGGGCGCCACTGTAAACAATGAGAGTTTTCGCTGCCGGGACAATTTTGTTGCAGAAACAGCTGAAAGCAATCAGGTCAGACAGAGCCAAGGGCTGGAGGGATTTTTAAAATGACAAAAAACGAACCAAATCTAACCAAAACAAAAATAAAAACCAATGACCACGATTTCAAGATTGCTACTAAAGGTATGACATTCTCCTAAGACATGCGAGTGATTTGATCACTTTATTTATATATTTATATTTGAAGAAGAAGGAACTATTTGATGCAGCATATCCACGTTGGTTAAAAATTACCAGGTATGGGGGCTCCTGGGTGGCTCAGTGGTTTAGGCCTCTGCCTTCGGCTCAGGTCATGATTTCAGGGTCCTGGGATGGAGCCCCACATTGGGATCTCTGCTCAGCGGGGAGCCTGCTTCCCCCCTCTCTCTCTCTGCCTCCCTCTCTACCTACTTGTGATCTGCCTGTCAAATGGGTAAATAAGATCTTAAAAAACAGAATTACCCCATGTGAAATACATCGAGGGTATGGGAAGGAAAATGATTTCACCTGATCTGACTAGGAAGTGGTTGAAGCCTGAATTAAAGTGCTACAAAAATAGTAAAGACCTGGGAAATATATGGGGCAAAAATGCATAGAAAAACAGCAATAATAACTGGCTGCTCTTTATTGACCAGATCCTGCGATAGGCAAAGGAGAGCTGGTTTTAGGCTGAAGATGATCTCCGTTTGTCTTCATGATCTGGCATTTCCTGCAAGCCAGGCATGGGGCTCTGCACTAGAGCTGCAAATGCTGGGTCCCTCATTGTCCCTTTTCTCTTCTCAGCGGGACAACGGGCATGTCCATGATGCAGTGTGACAGGCTTTACCACAGGGAGATAAAAGACTGCCAAGGGTAGGTGGGAGCTGGGAAAAGCCACTTAGGAACAGATTTTCAGGGGAGGTGATAGACAAGGGCAAAGCGAAGAATGAGGATGAGTGTGTCAAGTTTCAAAGTGCCAGGAGACAGCACAGTGCATTCGGGAAACTACAGCAAGTTCATGACAACCGAGAGCTGATCTGGCAGCATCCCCTGGGGATGGAGGCTGAGCCCCGGGGTTAACACTGGGGGTGAGAAGGTTTGTATACTATGGCGAGGAGGTGAGGTACTACACTGTGGGGGCACAGGGAGCTACCGGAGGATTTCAGATATCAGAATCGTAACCGTAATAGAATATTTAATTGCATCCTAGCTTTCATCAAGGGTAAGATGCACTATAGTTTATGTTCGACTAAGAAAGAGAAATGCTGTCAGTTAAGGTAGGATATGTCATCAAGTGCAAGGTGAGTGCCACCTTAAGAGATATTAAAATGGGGGGAGGGGACAAATCTTAGAACAAGTAAATTGTCGTAGTAGAATAATTAAGAAAGATCCAACACTTGGATCAACTAAAGTAGTGATTATTGCTTACCATGTGCCCCAAACTATATTAAGTCCTAGAACAAGAGACGTGCTCATCTTGATGCCCCGCAGCTGTTAGACCCAAGGTACAGAGGGCAGTAGCCAACGACCAGCAGGCCCCAAGTGCCATGTGCAGACTCTAGGAGCAACTGCCTTTGAAAGAGGAAACGGTTGAGAGTGGGCTTTCTGATGGAGAGGATTACTAGCTGGGAAAGTAGGAAAATTGACACAGAATCGGAATTGATGCCCCTACATGACAGAGTTGGTGAAACTTCCCTTCTCAGAGATCTTGAGGCTCCTCTGAAATGAATTTTTCATTTTGGACAGAACATTAAGGATAAATATGATCTGTTTGAGTTCCTGGTTCTCTCATTAGGACTGTTTCTTAGGCTTCACTGGCACAAGAAAAGGGTTTTGATAATCCAGGTAAATCCGACAAAAGCAAAGCACGGGATCTATGAAAATCTAACCACTCAGAGGAGAACAACAGATAAAGGGCCAGGCCGACCTGACCCTGCAGGATAGGTAAGGCTGGTCTGGCAACAGGGGTAGAGGGGAAGTGCCCATCACCTGCTAGAAGAGCTAGAGAAGACCCCTTCCGGAGAGACCACCAGGAGAGGAGAGCAGTAGGTGCTGATGATGAAGAATATTTTAACCAGCAGAGAAGGTCAAAATGACAAAGTTCCACGATCAGAGTAAACATATGGGATAAAAAATAAAAAATAAAGAAAAAAGATTTTTTGAAAGGACTTTTTTTTAAAGGAATTTAAACAAAAGTCCTTTTAAAGAGACAGTTGGCTGTTTAAACCAATAGTCCAACTCACTGAGAGAATCGCCACATTATTTATTGGGGTAGAAAGGACCTGGAATGTAGAAAGACCTATTCTGCAGAGGAAAAAATAGAATCACTAACAGGCCTCATGCCTTGCACAGCCAGTGGCTAGAATCCCTGCCTCATGAGACCCTGTGCTAGAAGGCCGCTAGAACCATCTCAACTATGTTAGTCTTTCTTGGAAGCCAACAAGTGTTTGCCCAGTTAAGAGCACGGTAACAATCATTCACGTTATGTTATAATGATTGTCGATATCTTTAAAAGCCTTGTCAAGTTCCTTTTTGAGTAACCCTCACCCCACCCTTAGAGAAATTAATCTGTGGTTCACCTCTTTGAAATACCTCATGGTTGTTCCACATTTACCATAGCGCGAAAAAAAAAAAAAAGCTTTTTATTCACAAAGTGTTCAGAAGGGGGCGCCACTGTAAACAATGAGAGTTTTCGCTGCCGGGACAATTTTGTTGCAGAAACAGCTGAAAGCAATCAGGTCAGACAGAGCCAAGGGCTGGAGGGATTTTTAAAATGACAAAAACCAAACCAAAACTAACCAAAACAAAAATAAAAACCAATGGCCACGATTTCAAGATTGCTACTAAAGGTATGACATTCTCCTAAGACATGCGAGTGATTTGATCACTTTATTTATATATTTATATTTGAAGAAGAAGGAACTATTTGATGCAGCATATCCACGTTGGTTAAAAATTACCAGGTATGGGGGCTCCTGGGTGGCTCAGTGGTTTAGGCCTCTGCCTTCGGCTCAGGTCATGATTTCAGGGTCCTGGGATGGAGCCCCACATTGGGATCTCTGCTCAGCGGGGAGCCTGCTTCCCCCCTCTCTCTCTCTGCCTCCCTCTCTACCTACTTGTGATCTGCCTGTCAAATGGGTAAATAAGATCTTAAAAAACAGAATTACCCCATGTGAAATACATCGAGGGTATGGGAAGGAAAATGATTTCACCTGATCTGACTAGGAAGTGGTTGAAGCCTGAATTAAAGTGCTACAAAAAGAGTAAAGACCTGGGAAATATATGGGGTAAAAATGCCTAGAAAAACAGCAATAATAACTGGCTGCTCTTTATTGACCAGATCCTGCGATAGGCAAAGGAGAGCTGGTTTTAGGCTGAAGATGATCTCCGTTTGTCGTCATGATCTGGCATTTCCTGCAAGCCAGGCATGGGGCTCTGCACTAGAGCTGCAAATGCTGGGTCCCTCATTGTCCCTTTTCTCTTCTCAGGGGGACAACGGGCATGTCCATGATGCAGTGTGACAGGCTTTACCACAGGGAGATAAAAGACTGCCAAGGGTAGGTGGGAGCTGGGAAAAGCCACTTAGGAACAGATTTTCAGGGGAGGTGATAGACAAGGGCAAAGCGAAGAATGAGGATGAGTGTGTCAAGTTTCAAAGTGCCAGGAGACAGCACAGTGCATTCGGGAAACTACAGCAAGTTCATGACAACCGACAGGTGATCTCGCAGCATCCCCTGGGGATGGAGGCTGAGCCCCGGGGTTAACACTGGGGGTGAGAAGGTTTGTATACTATGGCGAGGAGGTGAGGTACTACACTGTGGGGGCACAGGGAGCTACCGGAGGATTTCAAATATCAGAATCGTAACCGTAATAGAGTATTTAATTGCATCCTAGCTTTCATCAAGGGTAAGATGCACTATAGTTTATGTTCGACTAAGAAAGAGAAATGCTGTCAGTTAAAGTAGGATATGTCATCAAGTGCAAGGTGAGTGCCACCTTAAGAGATATTAAAATGGGGGGAGGGGACAAATCTTAGAACAAGTAAATTGTGGTAGTAGAATAATTAAGAAAGATCCAACACTTGGATCAACTAAAGTAGTGATTATTGCTTACCATGTGCCCCAAACTATATTAAGTCCTAGAACAAGAGACGTGCTCATCTTGATGCCCCGCAGCTGTTAGAACCAAGGTACAGAGGGCAGTAGCCAACGACCAGCAGGCCCCAAGTGCCATGTGCAGACTCTAGGAGCAACTGCCTTTGAAAGAGGAAACGGTTGAGAGTGGGCTTTCTGATGGAGAGGATTACTAGCTGGGAAAGTAGGAAAATTGACACAGAATCGGAATTGATGCCCCTACATGACAGAGTTGGTGAAACTTCCCTTCTCAGAGATCTTGAGGCTCCTCTGAAATGAATTTTTCATTTTGGACAGAACATTAAGGATAAATATGATCTGTTTGAGTTCCTGGTTCTCTCATTAGGACTGTTTCTTAGGCTTCACTGGCACAAGAAAAGGGTTTTGATAATCCAGGTAAATCCGACAAAAGCAAAGCACGGGATCTATGAAAATCTAACCACTCAGAGGAGAACAACAGATAAAGGGCCAGGCCGACCTGACCCTGCAGGATAGGTAAGGCTGGTCTGGCAACAGGGGTAGAGGGGAAGTGCCCATCACCTGCTAGAAGAGCTAGAGAAGACCCCTTCCGGAGAGACCACCAGGAGAGGAGAGCAGTAGGTGCTGATGATGAAGAATATTTTAACCAGCAGAGAAGGTCAAAATGACAAAGTTCCACGATCAGAGTAAACATATGGGATAAAAAATAAAAAATAAAGAAAAAAGATTTTTTGAAAGGACTTTTTTTTAAAGGAATTTAAACAAAAGTCCTTTTAAAGAGACAGTTGGCTGTTTAAACCAATAGTCCAACTCACTGAGAGAATCGCCACATTATTTATTGGGGTAGAAAGGACTTGGAATGTAGAAAGACCTATTCTGCAGAGGAAAAAATAGAATCACTAACAGGCCTCATGCCTTGCACAGCCAGTGGCTAGAATCCCTGCCTCATGAGACCCTGTGCTAGAAGGCCGCTAGAACCATCTCAACTATGTTAGTCTTTCTTGGAAGCCAACAAGTGTTTGCCCAGTTAAGAGCACGGTAACAATCATTCACGTTATGTTATAATGATTGTCGATATCTTTAAAAGCCTTGTCAAGTTCCTTTTTGAGTAACCCTCACCCCACCCTTAGAGAAATTAATCTGTGGTTCACCTCTTTGAAATACCTCATGGTTGTTCCACATTTACCATAGCGCGAAAAAAAAAAAAAAGCTTTTTATTAACAAAGTGTTCAGAAGGGGGCGCCACTGTAAACAATGAGAGTTTTCGCTGCCGGGACAATTTTGTTGCAGAAACAGCTGAAAGCAATCAGGTCAGACAGAGCCAAGGGCTGGAGGGATTTTTAAAATGACAAAAACCAAACCAAAACTAACCAAAACAAAAATCAAAACCAATGGCCACGATTTCAAGATTGCTACTAAAGGTATGACATTCTCCTAAGACATGCGAGTGATTTGATCACTTTATTTATATATTTATATTTGAAGAAGAAGGAACTATTTGATGCAGCATATCCACGTTGGTTAAAAATTACCAGGTATGGGGGCTCCTGGGTGGCTCAGTGGTTTAGGCCTCTGCCTTCGGCTCAGGTCATGATTTCAGGGTCCTGGGATGGAGCCCCACATTGGGATCTCTGCTCAGCGGGGAGCCTGCTTCCCCCCTCTCTCTCTCTGCCTCCCTCTCTACCTACTTGTGATCTGCCTGTCAAATGGGTAAATAAGATCTTAAAAAACAGAATTACCCCATGTGAAATACATCGAGGGTATGGGAAGGAAAATGATTTCACCTGATCTGACTAGGAAGTGGTTGAAGCCTGAATTAAAGTGCTACAAAAAGAGTAAAGACCTGGGAAATATATGGGGTAAAAATGCCTAGAAAAACAGCAATAATAACTGGCTGCTCTTTATTGACCAGATCCTGCGATAGGCAAAGAAGAGCTGGTTTTAGCCAGAAGATGATCTCCGTTTGTCGTCATGATCTGGCATTTCCTGCAAGCCAGGCATGGGGCTCTGCACTAGAGCTGCAAATGCTGGGTCCCTCATTGTCCCTTTTCTCTTCTCAGGGGGACAACGGGCATGTCCATGATGCAGTGTGACAGGCTTTACCACAGGGAGATAAAAGACTGCCAAGGGTAGGTGGGAGCTGGGAAAAGCCAATTAGGAACAGATTTTCAGGGGAGGTGATAGACAAGGGCAAAGCGAAGAATGAGGATGAGTGTGTCAAGTTTCAAAGTGCCAGGAGACAGCACAGTGCATTCGGGAAACTACAGCAAGTTCATGACAACCGACAGGTGATCTCGCAGCATCCCCTGGGGATGGAGGCTGAGCCCCGGGGTTAACACTGGGGGTGAGAAGGTTTGTATACTATGGCGAGGAGGTGAGGTACTACACTGTGGGGGCACAGGGAGCTACCGGAGGATTTCAAATATCAGAATCGTAACCGTAATAGAGTATTTAATTGCATCCTAGCTTTCATCAAGGGTAAGATGCACTATAGTTTATGTTCGACTAAGAAAGAGAAATGCTGTCAGTTAAAGTAGGATATGTCATCAAGTGCAAGGTGAGTGCCACCTTAAGAGATATTAAAATGGGGGGAGGGGACAAATCTTAGAACAAGTAAATTGTGGTAGTAGAATAATTAAGAAAGATCCAACACTTGGATCAACTAAAGTAGTGATTATTGCTTACCATGTGCCCCAAACTATATTAAGTCCTAGAACAAGAGACGTGCTCATCTTGATGCCCCGCAGCTGTTAGAACCAAGGTACAGAGGGCAGTAGCCAACGACCAGCAGGCCCCAAGTGCCATGTGCAGACTCTAGGAGCAACTGCCTTTGAAAGAGGAAACGGTTGAGAGTGGGCTTTCTGATGGAGAGGATTACTAGCTGGGAAAGTAGGAAAATTGACACAGAATCGGAATTGATGCCCCTACATGACAGAGTTGGTGAAACTTCCCTTCTCAGAGATCTTGAGGCTCCTCTGAAATGAATTTTTCATTTTGGACAGAACATTCAGGATAAATATGATCTGTTTGAGTTCCTGGTTCTCTCATTAGGACTGTTTCTTAGGCTTCACTGGCACAAGAAAAGGGTTTTGATAATCCAGGTAAATCCTGACAAAAGCAAAGCACGGGATCTATGAAAATCTAACCACTCAGAGGAGAACAACAGATAAAGGGCCAGGCCGACCTGACCCTGCAGGATAGGTAAGGCTGGTCTGGCAACAGGGGTAGAGGGGAAGTGCCCATCACCTGCTAGAAGAGCTAGAGAAGACCCCTACCGGAGAGACCACCAGGAGAGGAGAGCAGTAGGTGCTGATGATGAAGAATATTTTAACCAGCAGCGAAGGTCAAAATGACAAAGATCCACGATCAGAGTAAACATATGGGATAAAAAATAAAAAATAAAGAAAAAAGATTTTTTTGAAAGGACTTTTTTTTTAAAGTAATTTAAACAAAAGTCCTTTTAAAGAGACAGTTGGCTGTTTAAACCAATACTACAATTCACTGAGAAAATCGCCACATTATTTATTGGGGTAGAAAGGACCTGGAATGTAGAAAGACCTATTCTGCAGAGGAAAAAATAGAATCACTAACAGGCCTCATGCCTTGCACAGCCAGTGGCTAGAATCCCTGCCTCATGAGACCCTGTGCTAGAAGGCCGCTAGAACCATCTCAACTATGTTAGTCTTTCTTGGAAGCCAACAAGTGTTTGCCCAGTTAAGAGCACGGTAACAATCATTCACGTTATGTTATAATGATTGTCGATATCTTTAAAAGCCTTGTCAAGTTCCTTTTTGAGTAACCCTCACCCCACCCTTAGAGAAATTTATCTGTGGTTCACCTCTTTGAAATACCTCATGGTTGTTCCACATTTACCATAGCCGGAAAAAAAAAAAAAAAGCTTTTTATTAACAAAGTGTTCAGAAGGGGGCGCCACTGTAAACAATGAGAGTTTTCGCTGCCGGGACAATTTTGTTGCAGAAACAGCTGAAAGCAATCAGGTCAGACAGAGCCAAGGGCTGGAGGGATTTTTAAAATGACAAAAAACGAACCAAATCTAACCAAAACAAAAATAAAAACCAATGACCACGATTTCAAGATTGCTACTAAAGGTATGACATTCTCCTAAGACATGCGAGTGATTTGATCACTTTATTTATATATTTATATTTGAAGAAGAAGGAACTATTTGATGCAGCATATCCACGTTGGTTAAAAATTACCAGGTATGGGGGCTCCTGGGTGGCTCAGTGGTTTAGGCCTCTGCCTTCGGCTCAGGTCATGATTTCAGGGTCCTGGGATGGAGCCCCACATTGGGATCTCTGCTCAGCGGGGAGCCTGCTTCCCCCCTCTCTCTCTCTGCCTCCCTCTCTACCTACTTGTGATCTGTCTGTCAAATGGGTAAATAAGATCTTAAAAAACAGAATTACCCCATGTGAAATACATCGAGGGTATGGGAAGGAAAATGATTTCACCTGATCTGACTAGGAAGTGGTTGAAGCCTGAATTAAAGTGCTACAAAAAGAGTAAAGACCTGGGAAATATATGGGGTAAAAATGCCTAGAAAAACAGCAATAATAACTGGCTGCTCTTTATTGACCAGATCCTGCGATAGGCAAAGAAGAGCTGGTTTTAGCCAGAAGATGATCTCCGTTTGTCGTCATGATCTGGCATTTCCTGCAAGCCAGGCATGGGGCTCTGCACTAGAGCTGCAAATGCTGGGTCCCTCATTGTCCCTTTTCTATTCTCAGGGGGACAACGGGCATGTCCATGATGCAGTGTGACAGGCTTTACCACAGGGAGATAAAAGACTGCCAAGGGTAGGTGGGAGCTGGGAAAAGCCAATTAGGAACAGATTTTCAGGGGAGGTGATAGACAAGGGCAAAGCGAAGAATGAGGATGAGTGTGTCAAGTTTCAAAGTGCCAGGAGACAGCACAGTGCATTCGGGAAACTACAGCAAGTTCATGACAACCGACAGGTGATCTCGCAGCATCCCCTGGGGATGGAGGCTGAGCCCCGGGGTTAACACTGGGGGTGAGAAGGTTTGTATACTATGGCGAGGAGGTGAGGTACTACACTGTGGGGGCACAGGGAGCTACCGGAGGATTTCAAATATCAGAATCGTAACCGTAATAGAGTATTTAATTGCATCCTAGCTTTCATCAAGGGTAAGATGCACTATAGTTTATGTTCGACTAAGAAAGAGAAATGCTGTCAGTTAAAGTAGGATATGTCATCAAGTGCAAGGTGAGTGCCACCTTAAGAGATATTAAAATGGGGGGAGGGGACAAATCTTAGAACAAGTAAATTGTGGTAGTAGAATAATTAAGAAAGATCCAACACTTGGATCAACTAAAGTAGTGATTATTGCTTACCATGTGCCCCAAACTATATTAAGTCCTAGAACAAGAGACGTGCTCATCTTGATGCCCCGCAGCTGTTAGAACCAAGGTACAGAGGGCAGTAGCCAACGACCAGCAGGCCCCAAGTGCCATGTGCAGACTCTAGGAGCAACTGCCTTTGAAAGAGGAAATGGTTGAGAGTGGGCTTTCTGATGGAGAGGATTACTAGCTGGGAAAGTAGGAAAATTGACACAGAATCGGAATTGATGCCCCTACATGACAGAGTTGGTGAAACTTCCCTTCTCAGAGATCTTGAGGCTCCTCTGAAATGAATTTTTCATTTTGGACAGAACATTCAGGATAAATATGATCTGTTTGAGTTCCTGGTTCTCTCATTAGGACTGTTTCTTAGGCTTCACTGGCACAAGAAAAGGGTTTTGATAATCCAGGTAAATCCTGACAAAAGCAAAGCACGGGATCTATGAAAATCTAACCACTCAGAGGAGAACAACAGATAAAGGGCCAGGCCGACCTGACCCTGCAGGATAGGTAAGGCTGGTCTGGCAACAGGGGTAGAGGGGAAGTGCCCATCACCTGCTAGAAGAGCTAGAGAAGACCCCTACCGGAGAGACCACCAGGAGAGGAGAGCAGTAGGTGCTGATGATGAAGAATATTTTAACCAGCAGCGAAGGTCAAAATGACAAAGATCCACGATCAGAGTAAACATATGGGATAAAAAATAAAAAATAAAGAAAAAAGATTTTTTTGAAAGGACTTTTTTTTTAAAGTAATTTAAACAAAAGTCCTTTTAAAGAGACAGTTGGCTGTTTAAACCAATACTACAATTCACTGAGAAAATCGCCACATTATTTATTGGGGTAGAAAGGACCTGGAATGTAGAAAGACCTATTCTGCAGAGGAAAAAATAGAATCACTAACAGGCCTCATGCCTTGCACAGCCAGTGGCTAGAATCCCTGCCTCATGAGACCCTGTGCTAGAAGGCCGCTAGAACCATCTCAACTATGTTAGTCTTTCTTGGAAGCCAACAAGTGTTTGCCCAGTTAAGAGCACGGTAACAATCATTCACGTTATGTTATAATGATTGTCGATATCTTTAAAAGCCTTGTCAAGTTCCTTTTTGAGTAACCCTCACCCCACCCTTAGAGAAATTTATCTGTGGTTCACCTCTTTGAAATACCTCATGGTTGTTCCACATTTACCATAGCCGGAAAAAAAAAAAAAAAGCTTTTTATTAACAAAGTGTTCAGAAGGGGGCGCCACTGTAAACAATGAGAGTTTTCGCTGCCGGGACAATTTTGTTGCAGAAACAGCTGAAAGCAATCAGGTCAGACAGAGCCAAGGGCTGGAGGGATTTTTAAAATGACAAAAAACGAACCAAATCTAACCAAAACAAAAATAAAAACCAATGACCACGATTTCAAGATTGCTACTAAAGGTATGACATTCTCCTAAGACATGCGAGTGATTTGATCACTTTATTTATATATTTATATTTGAAGAAGAAGGAACTATTTGATGCAGCATATCCACGTTGGTTAAAAATTACCAGGTATGGGGGCTCCTGGGTGGCTCAGTGGTTTAGGCCTCTGCCTTCGGCTCAGGTCATGATTTCAGGGTCCTGGGATGGAGCCCCACATTGGGATCTCTGCTCAGCGGGGAGCCTGCTTCCCCCCTCTCTCTCTCTGCCTCCCTCTCTACCTACTTGTGATCTGTCTGTCAAATGGGTAAATAAGATCTTAAAAAACAGAATTACCCCATGTGAAATACATCGAGGGTATGGGAAGGAAAATGATTTCACCTGATCTGACTAGGAAGTGGTTGAAGCCTGAATTAAAGTGCTACAAAAATAGTAAAGACCTGGGAAATATATGGGGCAAAAATGCATAGAAAAACAGCAATAATAACTGGCTGCTCTTTATTGACCAGATCCTGCGATAGGCAAAGGAGAGCTGGTTTTAGGCTGAAGATGATCTCCGTTTGTCTTCATGATCTGGCATTTCCTGCAAGCCAGGCATGGGGCTCTGCACTAGAGCTGCAAATGCTGGGTCCCTCATTGTCCCTTTTCTCTTCTCAGCGGGACAACGGGCATGTCCATGATGCAGTGTGACAGGCTTTACCACAGGGAGATAAAAGACTGCCAAGGGTAGGTGGGAGCTGGGAAAAGCCACTTAGGAACAGATTTTCAGGGGAGGTGATAGACAAGGGCAAAGCGAAGAATGAGGATGAGTGTGTCAAGTTTCAAAGTGCCAGGAGACAGCACAGTGCATTCGGGAAACTATAGCAAGTTCATGACAACCTAGAGCTGATCTGGCAGCATCCCCTGGGGATGGAGGCTGAGCCCTGGGGTTAACACTGGTGGTGAGAAGGTTTGTATACTATGGCGAGGAGGTGAGGTACTACACTGTGGGGGCACAGGGAGCTACCGGAGGATTTCAGATATCAGAATTGTAACCGTAATAGAATATTTAATTGCATCCTAGCTTTCATCAAGGGTAAGATGCACTATAGTTTATGTTCGACTAAGAAAGAGAAATGCTGTCAGTTAAAGTAGGATATGTCATCAAGTGCAAGGTGAGTGCCACCTTAAGAGATATTAAAATGGGGGGAGGGGACAAATCTTAGAACAAGTAAATTGTCGTAGTAGAATAATTAAGAAAGATCCAACACTTGGATCAACTAAAGTAGTGATTATTGCTTACCATGTGCCCCAAACTATATTAAGTCCTAGAACAAGAGACGTGCTCATCTTGATGCCCCGCAGCTGTTAGACCCAAGGTACAGAGGGCAGTAGCCAACGACCAGCAGGCCCCAAGTGCCATGTGCAGACTCTAGGAGCAACTGCCTTTGAAAGAGGAAACGGTTGAGAGTGGGCTTTCTGATGGAGAGGATTACTAGCTGGGAAAGTAGGAAAATTGACACAGAATCGGAATTGATGCCCCTACATGACAGAGTTGGTGAAACTTCCCTTCTCAGAGATCTTGAGGCTCCTCTGAAATGAATTTTTCATTTTGGACAGAACATTAAGGATAAATATGATCTGTTTGAGTTCCTGGTTCTCTCATTAGGACTGTTTCTTAGGCTTCACTGGCACAAGAAAAGGGTTTTGATAATCCAGGTAAATCCGACAAAAGCAAAGCACGGGATCTATGAAAATCTAACCACTCAGAGGAGAACAACAGATAAAGGGCCAGGCCGACCTGACCCTGCAGGATAGGTAAGGCTGGTCTGGCAACAGGGGTAGAGGGGAAGTGCCCATCACCTGCTAGAAGAGCTAGAGAAGACCCCTTCCGGAGAGACCACCAGGAGAGGAGAGCAGTAGGTGCTGATGATGAAGAATATTTTAACCAGCAGAGAAGGTCAAAATGACAAAGTTCCACGATCAGAGTAAACATATGGGATAAAAAATAAAAAATAAAGAAAAAAGATTTTTTGAAAGGACTTTTTTTTAAAGGAATTTAAACAAAAGTCCTTTTAAAGAGACAGTTGGCTGTTTAAACCAATAGTCCAACTCACTGAGAGAATCGCCACATTATTTATTGGGGTAGAAAGGACTTGGAATGTAGAAAGACCTATTCTGCAGAGGAAAAAATAGAATCACTAACAGGCCTCATGCCTTGCACAGCCAGTGGCTAGAATCCCTGCCTCATGAGACCCTGTGCTAGAAGGCCGCTAGAACCATCTCAACTATGTTAGTCTTTCTTGGAAGCCAACAAGTGTTTGCCCAGTTAAGAGCACGGTAACAATCATTCACGTTATGTTATAATGATTGTCGATATCTTTAAAAGCCTTGTCAAGTTCCTTTTTGAGTAACCCTCACCCCACCCTTAGAGAAATTAATCTGTGGTTCACCTCTTTGAAATACCTCATGGTTGTTCCACATTTACCATAGCGCGAAAAAAAAAAAAAGCTTTTTATTAACAAAGTGTTCAGAAGGGGGCGCCACTGTAAACAATGAGAGTTTTCGCTGCCGGGACAATTTTGTTGCAGAAACAGCTGAAAGCAATCAGGTCAGACAGAGCCAAGGGCTGGAGGGATTTTTAAAATGACAAAAACCAAACCAAAACTAACCAAAACAAAAATCAAAACCAATGGCCACGATTTCAAGATTGCTACTAAAGGTATGACATTCTCCTAAGACATGCGAGTGACTTGATCACTTTATTTATATATTTATATTTGAAGAAGAAGGAACTATTTGATGCAGCAAATCCACGTTGGTTAAAAATTACCAGATAGGGGGGCTCCTGGGTGGCTCAGTGGTTTAGGCCTCTGCCTTCGGCTCAGGTCATGAATTCAGGGTCCTGGGATGGAGCCCCACATTGGGATCTCTGCTCAGCGGGGAGCATGCTTCCCCTCTCTCTCTCTGCCTCGCTCTCTACCTACTTGTGATCTGTCTGTCAAATGGGTAAATAAGATCTTTAAAAAAAGAATTACTAGATGTGAAATACATCGAGGGTATGGGAAGGAAAATGATTTCACCTGATCTGACTAGGAAGTGGTTGAAGCCTGAATTAAAGTGCTACAAAAAGAGTAAAGACCTGGGAAATATATGGGGTAAAAATCCCTAGAAAAACAGCAATAATAACTGGCTGCTCTTTATAGACCAGATCCTGCGATAGGCAAAGAAGAGCTGGTTTTAGCCAGAAGATGATCTCCGTTTGTCTTCATGATCTGGCATTTCCTGCAAGCCAGGCATGGGGCTCTGCACTAGAGCTGCAAATGCTGGGTCCCTCATTGTCTGTTTCTCTTCTCAGGGGGACAACGGGCATGTCCATGATGCAGTGTGACAGGCTTTACCACAGGGAGATAAAAGACTGCCAAGGGTAGGTGGGAGCTGGGAAAAGCCACTTAGGAACAGATTTTCAGGGGAGGTGATAGACTAGGGTAAAGCAAAGAATAAGGATGAGTGTGTCAAGTTTCAAAGTGCCAGAAGACAGCACAGTGCATTCAGGAAACTACAGCAAGTTCATGACAACCGACAGCTGATCTGGCAGCATCACCTGGGGATTGAGGGTGAGCCCCGGGGTTAACACTGGGGGTGAGAAGGTTTGTATACTATGGCGAGGAGGTGAGGTACTACACTGTGGGGTCACAGGGAGCTACCGGAGGATTTCAAATATCAGAATCGTAACCGTAATAGAGTATTTAATTGCATCCTAGCTTTCATCAAGGGTAAGATGCACTATAGTTTATGTTCGACTAAGAAAGAGAAATGCTGTCAGTTAAAGTAGGATATGTCATCAAGTGCAAGGTGAGTGCCACCTTAAGAGATATTAAAATGGGGGGAGGGGACAAATCTTAGAACAAGTAAATTGTGGTAGTAGAATAATTAAGAAAGATCCAACACTTGGATCAACTAAAGTAGTGATTATTGCTTACCATGCCCCAAACTATATTAAGTCCTAGAACAAGAGACGTGCTCATCTTGATGCCCCGCAGCTGTTAGACCCAAGGTACAGAGGGCAGTAGCCAACGACCAGCAGGCCCCAAGTGCCATGTGCAGACTCTAGGAGCAACTGCCTTTGAAAGAGGAAACGGTTGAGAGTGGGCTTTCTGATGGAGAGGATTACTAGCTGGGAAAGTAGGAAAATTGACACAGAATCGGAATTGATGCCCCTACATGACAGAGTTGGTGAAACTTCCCTTCTCAGAGATCTTGAGGCTCCTCTGAAATGAATTTTTCATTTTGGACAGAACATTCAGGATAAATATGATCTGTTTGAGTTCCTGGTTCTCTCATTAGGACTGTTTCTTAGGCTTCACTGGCACAAGAAAAGGGTTTTGATAATCCAGGTAAATCCTGACAAAAGCAAAGCACGGGATCTATGAAAATCTAACCACTCAGAGGAGAACAACAGATAAAGGGCCAGGCCGACCTGACCCTGCAGGATAGGTAAGGCTGGTCTGGCAACAGGGGTAGAGGGGAAGTGCCCATAACTTGCTAGAAGAGCTAGAGAAGACCCCTTCCGGAGAGACCACCAGGAGAGGAGAGCAGTAGGTGCTGATGATGAAGAATATTTTAACCAGCAGAGAAGGTCAAAATGGCAAAGTTCCACGATCAGAGTAAACATATGGGATAAAAAATAAAAAATAAAGAAAAATGATTTTTTTGAAAGGACTTTTTTTTAAAGGAATTTAAACAAAAGTCCTTTTAAAGAGACAGTTGGCTGTTTAAACCAATAGTACAACTCACTGAGAGAATCGCCACATTATTTATTGGGGTAGAAAGGACCTGGAATGTAGAAAGACCTATTCTGCAGAGGAAAAAATAGAATCACTAACAGGCCTCATGCCTTGCACAGCCAGTGGCTAGAATCCCTGCCTCATGAGACCCTGTGCTAGAAGGCCGCTAGAACCATCTCAACTATGTTAGTCTTTCTTGGAAGCCAACAAGTGTTTGCCCAGTTAAGAGCACGGTAACAATCATTCACGTTAAGTTATAATGATTGTCGATATCTTTAAAAGCCTTGTCAAGTTCCTTTTTGAGTAACCCTCACCCCACCCTTAGAGAAATTTATCTGTGGTTCACCTCTTTGGAATACCTCATGGTTGTTCCACATTTACCATAGCGCGAAAAAAAAAAAAAGCTTTTTATTAATAAAGTGTTCAGAAGGGGGCGCCACTGTAAACAATGAGAGTTTTCGCTGCCGGGACAATTTTGTTGCAGAAACAGCTGAAAGCAATCAGGTCAGACAGAGCCAAGGGCTTGAGGGATTTTTAAAATGACAAAAACCGAACCAAATCTAACCAAAACAAAAATCAAAACCAATGGCCACGATTTCAAGATTGCTACTAAAGGTATGACATTCTCCTAAGACATGCGAGTGATTTGATCACTTTATTTATATATTTATATTTGAAGAAGAAGGAACTATTTGATGCAGCATATCCACGTTGGTTAAAAATTACCAGGTATGGGGGCTCCTGGGTGGCTCAGTGGTTTAGGCCTCTGCCTTCGGCTCAGGTCATGATTTCAGGGTCCTGGGATGGAGCCCCACATTGGGATCTCTGCTCAGCGGGGAGCCTGCTTCCCCCCTCTCTCTCTCTGCCTCCCTCTCTACCTACTTGTGATCTGCCTGTCAAATGGGTAAATAAGATCTTAAAAAACAGAATTACCCCATGTGAAATACATCGAGGGTATGGGAAGGAAAATGATTTCACCTGATCTGACTAGGAAGTGGTTGAAGCCTGAATTAAAGTGCTACAAAAAGAGTAAAGACCTGGGAAATATATGGGGTAAAAATCCCTAGAAAAACAGCAATAATAACTGGCTGCTCTTTATTGACCAGATCCTGCGATAGGCAAAGAAGAGCTGGTTTAAGCCAGAAGATGATCTCCGTTTGTCTTCATGATCTGGCATTTCCTGCAAGCCAGGCATGGGGCTCTGCACTAGAGCTGCAAATGCTGGGTCCCTCATTGTCCCTTTTCTATTCTCAGGGGGACAACGGGCATGTCCATGATGCAGTGTGACAGGCTTTACCACAGGGAGATAAAAGACTGCCAAGGGTAGGTGGGAGCTGGGAAAAGCCACTTAGGAACAGATTTTCAGGGGAGGTGATAGACAAGGGCAAAGCGAAGATTGAGGATGAGTGTGTCAAGTTTCAAAGTGCCAGGAGACAACACAGTGCATTCGGGAAACTACAGCAAGTTCATGACAACCGACAGCTGATCTGGCAGCATCCCCTGGGGATGGAGGCTGAGCCCTGGGGTTAACACTGGGGGTGAGAAGGTTTGTATACTATGGCGAGGAGGTGAGGTACTACACTGTGGGGGCACAGGGAGCTACCGGAGGATTTCAGATATCAGAATTGTAACCGTAATAGAGTATTTAATTGCATCCTAGCTTTCATCAAGGGTAAGATGCACTATAGTTTATGTTCGACTAAGAAAGAGAAATGCTGTCAGTTAAGGTAGGATATGTCATCAAGTGCAAGGTGAGTGCCACCTTAAGAGATATTAAAATGGGGGGAGGGGACAAATCTTAGAACAAGTAAATTGTCGTAGTAGAATAATTAAGAAAGATCCAACACTTGGATCAACTAAAGTAGTGATTATTGCTTACCATGT
This sequence comes from Mustela nivalis, assembly GCF_964662115.1. Lineage (NCBI taxonomy): Eukaryota > Metazoa > Chordata > Mammalia > Carnivora > Mustelidae > Mustela > Mustela nivalis. The sequence continues at coordinate 90,611 of NW_028135695.1, forward strand.
GCCCCAAACTATATTAAGTCCTAGAACAAGAGACGTGCTCATTTTGATGCCCCGCAGCTGTTAGACCCAAGGTACAGAGGGCAGTAGCCAAAGACCAGCAGGCCCCAAGTGCCATGTGCAGACTCTAGGAGCAACTGCCTTTGAAAGAGGAAACGGTTGAGAGTGGGCTTTCTGATGGAGAGGATTACTAGCTGGGAAAGTAGGAAAATTGACACAGAATCGGAATTGATGCCCCTACATGACAGAGTTGGTGAAACTTCCCTTCTCAGAGATCTTGAGGCTCCTCTGAAATGAATTTTTCATTTTGGACAGAACATTCAGGATAAATATGATCTGTTTGAGTTCCTGGTTCTCTCATTAGGACTGTTTCTTAGGCTTCACTGGCACAAGAAAAGGGTTTTGATAATCCAGGTAAATCCTGACAAAAGCAAAGCACGGGATCTATGAAAATCTAACCACTCAGAGGAGAACAACAGATAAAGGGCCAGGCCGACCTGACCCTGCAGGATAGGTAAGGCTGGTCTGGCAACAGGGGTAGAGGGGAAGTGCCCATCACCTGCTAGAAGAGCTAGAGAAGACCCCTTCCGGAGAGACCACCAGGAGAGGAGAGCAGTAGGTGCTGATGATGAAGAATATTTTAACCAGCAGTGAAGGTCAAAATGGCAAAGTTCCACGATCAGAGTAAACATATGGGATAAAAAATAAAAAATAAAGAAAAAAGATTTTTTTGAAAGGACTTTTTTTTAAAGGAATTTAAACAAAAGTCCTTTTAAAGAGACAGTTGGCTGTTTAAACCAATAGTACAAATCACTGAGAGAATCGCCACATTATTTATTGGGGTAGAAAGGACCTGGAATGTAGAAAGACCTATTCTGCAGAGGAAAAAATAGAATCACTAACAGGCCTCATGCCTTGCACAGCCAGTGGCTAGAATCCCTGCCTCATGAGACCCTGTGCTAGAAGGCCGCTAGAACCATCTCAACTATGTTAGTCTCTCTTGGAAGCCAACAAGTGTTTGCCCAGTTAAGAGCACGGTAACAATCATTCACGTTATGTTATAATGATTGTCGATATCTTTAAAAGCCTTGTCAAGTTCCTTTTTGAGTAACCCTCACCCCACCCTTAGAGAAATTTATCTGTGGTTCACCTCTTTGGAATACCTCATGGTTGTTCCACATTTACCATAGCGCGAAAAAAAAAAAAAGCTTTTTATTAACAAAGTGTTCAGAAGGGGGCGCCACTGTAAATAATGAGAGTTTTCGCTGCCGGGACAATTTTGTTGCAGAAACATCTGAAAGCAATCAGGTCAGACAGAGCCAAGGGCTTGAGGGATTTTTAAAATGACAAAAACCGAACCAAATCTAACCAAAACAAAAATCAAAACCAATGGCCACGATTTCAAGATTGCTACTAAAGGTATGACATTCTCCTAAGACATGCGAGTGACTTGATCACTTCATCTATATATTTATATTTGAAGAAGAAGGAACTATTTGATGCAGCAAATCCACGTTGGTTAAAAATTACCAGATAGGGGGGCTCCTGGGTGGCTCAGTGGTTTAGGCGTCTGCCTTCGGATCAGGTCATGAATTCAGGGTCCTGGGATGGAGCCCCACATTGGGATCTCTGCTCAGCGGGGAGCCTGCTTCCCCCCTCTCTCTCTGCCTCCCTCTCTACCTACTTGTGATCTGTCTGTCAAATGGGTAAATAAGATCTTAAAAAAAAGAATTACTAGATGTGAAATACATCGAGGGTATGGGAAGGAAAATGATTTCACCTGATCTGACTAGGAAGTGGTTGAAGCCTGAATTAAAGTGCTACAAAAAGAGTAAAGACCTGGGAAATATATGGGGTAAAAATCCCTAGAAAAACAGCAATAATAACTGGCTGCTCTTTATTGACCAGATCCTGCGATAGGCAAAGAAGAGCTGGTTTTAGCCAGAAGATGATCTCCGTTTGTCTTCATGATCTGGCATTTCCTGCAAGCCAGGCATGGGGCTCTGCACTAGAGCTGCAAATGCTGGGTCCCTCATTGTCCCTTTTCTCTTCTCAGGGGGACAACGGGCATGTCCATGATGCAGTGTGACAGGCTTTACCACAGGGAGATAAAAGACTGCCAAGGGTAGGTGGGAGCTGGGAAAAGCCACTTAGGAACAGATTTTCAGGGGAGGTGATAGACAAGGGCAAAGCGAAGAATGAGGATGAGTGTGTCAAGTTTCAAAGTGCCAGGAGACAGCACAGTGCCTTCGGGAAACTACAGCAAGTTCATGACAACCGACAGGTGATCTCGCAGCATCCCCTGGGGATGGAGGCTGAGCCCCGGGGTTAACACTGGGGGTGAGAAGGTTTGTATACTATGGCGAGGAGGTGAGGTACTACACTGTGGGGGCACAGGGAGCTACCGGAGGATTTCAAATATCAGAATTGTAACCGTAATAGAGTATTTAATTGCATCCTAGCTTTCATCAAGGGTAAGATGCACTATAGTTTATGTTCGACTAAGAAAGAGAAATGCTGTCAGTTAAGGTAGGATATGTCATCAAGTGCAAGGTGAGTGCCACCTTAAGAGATATTAAAATGGGGGGAGGGGACAAATCTTAGAACAAGTAAATTGTCGTAGTAGAATAATTAAGAAAGATCCAACACTTGGATCAACTAAAGTAGTGATTATTGCTTACCATGTGCCCCAAACTATATTAAGTCCTAGAACAAGAGACGTGCTCATCTTGATGCCCCGCAGCTGTTAGACCCAAGGTACAGAGGGCAGTAGCCAACGACCAGCAGGCCCCAAGTGCCATGTGCAGACTCTAGGAGCAACTGCCTTTGAAAGAGGAAACGGTTGAGAGTGGGCTTTCTGATGGAGAGGATTACTAGCTGGGAAAGTAGGAAAATTGACACAGAATCGGAATTGATGCCCCTACATGACAGAGTTGGTGAAACTTCCCTTCTCAGAGATCTTGAGGCTCCTCTGAAATGAATTTTTCATTTTGGACAGAACATTCAGGATAAATAAGATCTGTTTGAGTTCCTGGTTCTCTCATTAGGACTGTTTCTTAGGCTTCACTGGCACAAGAAAAGGGTTTTGATAATCCAGGTAAATCCTGACAAAAGCAAAGCACGGGATCTATGAAAATCTAACCACTCAGAGGAGAACAACAGATAAAGGGCCAGGCCGACCTGACCCTGCAGGATAGGTAAGGCTGGTCTGGCAACAGGGGTAGAGGGGAAGTGCCCATCACCTGCTAGAAGAGCTAGAGAAGACCCCTACCGGAGAGACCACCAGGAGAGCAGAGCAGTAGGTGCTGATGATGAAGAATATTTTAACCAGCAGCGAAGGTCAAAATGACAAAGATCCACGATCAGAGTAAACATATGGGATAAAAAATAAAAAATAAAGAAAAAAGATTTTTTTGAAAGGACTTTTTTTTAAAGGAATTTAAACAAAAGTCCTTTTAAAGAGACAGTTGGCTGTTTAAACCAATACTACAATTCACTGAGAGAATCGCCACATTATTTATTGGGGTAGAAAGGACCTGGAATGTAGAAAGACCTATTCTGCAGAGGAAAAAATAGAATCACTAACAGGCCTCATGCCTTGCACAGCCAGTGGCTAAAATCCCTGCCTCATGAGACCCTGTGCTAGAAGGCCGCTAGAACCATCTCAACTATGTTAGTCTTTCTTGGAAGCCAACAAGTGTTTGCCCAGTTAAGAGCACGGTAACAATCATTCACGTTAAGTTATAATGATTGTCGATATCTTTAAAAGCCTTGTCAAGTTCCTTTTTGAGTAACCCTCACCCCACCCTTAGAGAAATTTATCTGTGGTTCACCTCTTTGGAATACCTCATGGTTGTTCCACATTTACCATAGCCGGAAAAAAAAAAAAAAAAAAAAAAGCTTTTTATTCACAAAGTGTTCAGAAGGGGGCGCCACTGTAAACAATGAGAGTTTTCCCTGCCGGGACAATTTTGTTGCAGAAACAGCTGAAAGCAATCAGGTCAGACAGAGCCAAGGGCTGGAGGGATTTTGAAAATGACAAAAACCGAACCAAATCTAACCAAAACAAAAATCAAAACCAATGGCCACGATTTCAAGATTGCTACTAAAGGTATGACATTCTCCTAAGACATGCGAGTGACTTGATCACTTTATTTATATATTTATATTTGAAGAAGAAGGAACTATTTGATGCAGCAAATCCACGTTGGTTAAAAATTACCAGATAGGGGGGCTCCTGGGTGGCTCAGTGGTTTAGGCCTCTGCCTTCGGCTCAGGTCATGAATTCAGGGTCCTGGGATGGAGCCCCACATTGGGATCTCTGCTCAGCGGGGAGGCTGCTTCCCCCCTCTCTCTCTGCCTCCCTCTCTACCTACTTGTGATCTGTCTGTCAAATGGGTAAATAAGATCTTTAAAAAAAGAATTACTAGATGTGAAATACATCGAGGGTATGGGAAGGAAAATGATTTCACCTGATCTGACTAGGAAGTGGTTGAAGCCTGAATTAAAGTGCTACAAAAAGAGTAAAGACCTGGGAAATATATGGGGTAAAAATCCCTAGAAAAACAGCAATAATAACTGGCTGATCTTTATTGACCAGATCCTGCGATAGGCAAAGAAGAGCTGGTTTTAGCCAGAAGATGATCTCCGTTTGTCTTCATGATCTGGCATTTCCTGCAAGCCAGGCATGGGGCTCTGCACTAGAGCTGCAAATGCTGGGTCCCTCATTGTCCCTTTTCTATTCTCAGGGGGACAACGGGCATGTCCATGATGCAGTGTGACAGGCTTTACCACAGGGAGATAAAAGACTGCCAAGGGTAGGTGGGAGCTGGGAAAAGCCACTTAGGAACAGATTTTCAGGGGAGGTGATAGACAAGGGCAAAGCGAAGAATGAGGATGAGTGTGTCAAGTTTCAAAGTGCCAGGAGACAGCACAGTGCATTCGGGAAACTACAGCAAGTTCATGACAACCGACAGCTGATCTGGCAGCATCACCTGGGGATGGAGGGTGAGCCCCGGGGTTAACACTGGGGGTGAGAAGGTTTATATACTATGGCGAGGAGGTGAGGTACTACACTGTGGGGGCAAAGGGAGCTACCGGAGGATTTCAAATATCAGAATCGTAACCGTAATAGAGTATTTCATTGCATCCTAGATTTCATCAAGGGTAAGATGCACTATAGTTTATGTTCGACTAAGAAAGAGAAATGCTGTCAGTTAAAGTAGGATATGTCATCAAGTGCAAGGTGAGTGCCACCTTAAGAGATATTAAAATGGGGGGAGGGGACAAATCTTAGAACAAGTAAATTGTGGTAGTAGAATAATTAAGAAAGATCCAACACTTGGATCAACTAAAGTAGTGATTATTGCTTACTATGTGCCCCAAACTATATTAAGTCCTAGAACAAGAGACGTGCTCATTTTGATGCCCCGCAGCTGTTAGACCCAAGGTACAGAGGGCAGTAGCCAACGACCAGCAGGCCCCAAGTGCCATGTGCAGACTCTAGGAGCAACTGCCTTTGAAAGAGGAAACGGTTGAGAGTGGGCTTTCTGATGGAGAGGATTACTAGCTGGGAAAGTAGGAAAATTGACACAGAATCGGAATTGATGCCCCTACATGACAGAGTTGGTGAAACTTCCCTTCTCAGAGATCTTGAGGCTCCTCTGAAATGAATTTTTCATTTTGGACAGAACATTCAGGATAAATATGATCTGTTTGAGTTCCTGGTTCTCTCATTAGGACTGTTTCTTAGGCTTCACTGGCACAAGAAAAGGGTTTTGATAATCCAGGTAAATCCTGACAAAAGCAAAGCACGGGATCTATGAAAATCTAACCACTCAGAGGAGAACAACAGATAAAGGGCCAGGCCGACCTGACCCTGCAGGATACGTAAGGCTGGTCTGGCAACAGGGGTAGAGGGGAAGTGCCCATCACCTGCTAGAAGAGCTAGAGAAGACCCCTACCGGAGAGACCACCAGGAGAGGAGAGCAGTAGGTGCTGATGATGAAGAATATTTTAACCAGCAGAGAAGATCAAAATGACAAAGTTCCACGATCAGAGTAAACATATGGGATAAAAAATAAAAAATAAAGAAAAAAGATTTTTTGAAAGGACTTTTTTTTAAAGGAATTTAAACAAAAGTCCTTTTAAAGAGACAGTTGGCTGTTTAAACCAATAGTACAACTCACTGAGAGAATCGCCACATTATTTATTGGGGTAGAAAGGACCTGGAATGTAGAAAGACCTATTCTGCAGAGGTAAAAATAGAATCACTAACAGGCCTCATGCCTTGCACAGCCAGTGGCTAGAATCCCTGCCTCATGATACCCTGTGCTAGAAGGCCGCTAGAACCATCTCAACTATGTTAGTCTCTCTTGGAAGCCAACAAGTGTTTGCCCAGTTAAGAGCACGGTAACAATCATTCACGTTATGTTATAATGATTGTCGATATTTTTAAAAGCCTTGTCAAGTTCCTTTTTGAGTAACCCTCACCCCACCCTTAGAGAAATTTATCTGTGGTTCACCTCTTTGAAATACCTCATGGTTGTTCCACATTTACCATAGCCGGAAAAAAAAAAAAAAAAAAGCTTTTTATTAACAGAGTGTTCAAAAGGGGGCGCCACTAAAAACAATGAGAGTTTTCGCTGCCAGGACAATTTTGTTGCAGAAACAGCTGAAAGCAATCAGGTCAGACAGAGCCAAGGGCTGGAGGGATTTTTAAAATGACAAAACCGAACCAAATCTAACCAAAACAAAAATCAAAACCAATGGCCACGATTTCAAGATTGCTACTAAAGGTATGACATTCTCCTAAGACATGCGAGTGACTTGATCACTTTATCTATATATTTATATTTGAAGAAGAAGGAACTATTTGATGCAGCAAATCCACGTTGGTTAAAAATTACCAGATAGGGGGGCTCCTGGGTGGCTCAGTGGTTTAGGCCTCTGCCTTCGGCTCAGGTCATGAATTCAGGGTCCTGGATGGAGCCCCACATTGGGATCTCTGCTCAGCAGGGAGCCTGCTTCCCCCCCTCTCTCTGCCTCCCTCTCTACCTACTTGTGATCTGTCTGTCAAATGGGTAAATAAGATCTTAAAAAAATGAATTACTAGATGTGAAATACATCGAGGGTATGGGAAGGAAAATGATTTCACCTGATCTGACTAGGAAGTGGTTGAAGCCTGAATTAAAGTGCTACAAAAAGAGTAAAGACCTGGGAAATATATGGGGTAAAAATGCCTAGAAAAACAGCAATAGTAACTGGCTGCTCTTTATTGACCAGATCCTGCGATAGGCAAAGAAGAGCTGGTTTTAGCCAGAAGATGATCTCCGTTTGTCTTCATGATCTGGCATTTCCTGCAAGCCAGGCATGGGGCTCTGCACTAGAGGCTGCAAATGCTGGGTCCCTCATTGTCCCTTTTCTCTTCTCAGGGGGACAACGGGCATGTCCATGATGCAGTGTGACAGGCTTTACCACAGGGAGATAAAAGACTGCCAAGGGTAGGTGGGAGCTGGGAAAAGCCACTTAGGAACAGATTTTCAGGGGAGGTGATAGACAAGGGCAAAGCGAAGAATGAGGATGAGTGTGTCAAGTTTCAAAGTGCCAGGAGACAGCACAGTGCCTTCGGGAAACTACAGCAAGTTCATGACAACCGACAGGTGATCTCGCAGCATCCCCTGGGGATGGAGGCTGAGCCCCGGGGTTAACACTGGGGGTGAGAAGGTTTGTATACTATGGCGAGGAGGTGAGGTACTACACTATGGGGGCACAGGGAGCTACCGGAGGATTTCAAATATCAGAATCGTAATCGTAATAGAGTATTTAATTGCATCCTAGCTTTCATCAAGGGTAAGATGCACTATTGTTTATGTTCGACTAAGAAAGAGAAATGCTGTCAGTTAAAGTAGGATATGTCATCAAGTGCAAGGTGAGTGCCACCTTAAGAGATATTAAAATGGGGGGAGGGGACAAATCTTAGAACAAGTAAATTGTGGTAGTAGAATAATTAAGAATGATCCAACACTTGGATCAACTAAAGTAGTGATTATTGCTTACCATGTGCCCCAAACTATATTAAGTCCTAGAACAAGAGACGTGCTCATCTTGATGCCCCGCAGCTGTTAGAACCAAGGTACAGAGGGCAGTAGCCAACGACCAGCAGGCCCCAAGTGCCATGTGCAGACTCTAGGAGCAACTGCCTTTGAAAGAGGAAACGGTTGAGAGTGGGCTTTCTGATGGAGAGGATTACTAGCTGGGAAAGTAGGAAAATTGACACAGAATCGGAATTGATGCCCCTACATGACAGAGTTGGTGAAACTTCCCTTCTCAGAGATCTTGAGGCTCCTCTGAAATGAATTTTTCATTTTGGACAGAACATTCAGGATAAATATGATCTGTTTGAGTTCCTGGTTCTCTCATTAGGACTGTTTCTTAGGCTTCACTGGCACAAGAAAAGGGTTTTGATAATCCAGGTAAATCCTGACAAAAGCAAAGCACGGGATCTATGAAAATCTAACCACTCAGAGGAGAACAACAGATAAAGGGCCAGGCCGACCTGACCCTGCAGGATAGGTAAGGCTGGTCTGGCAACAGGGGTAGAGGGGAAGTGCCCATCACCTGCTAGAAGAGCTAGAGAAGACCCCTACCGGAGAGACCACCAGGAGAGCAGAGCAGTAGGTACTGATGATGAAGAATATTTTAACCAGCAGCGAAGGTCAAAATGACAAAGATCCACGATCAGAGTAAACATATGGGATAAAAAATAAAAAATAAAGAAAAAAGATTTTTTTGAAAGGACTTTTTTTTAAAGGAATTTAAACAAAAGTCCTTTTAAAGAGACAGTTGGCTGTTTAAACCAATACTACAATTCACTGAGAAAATCGCCACATTATTTATTGGGGTAGAAAGGACCTGGAATGTAGAAAGACCTATTCTGCAGAGGAAAAAATAGAATCACTAACAGGCCTCATGCCTTGCACAGCCAGTGGCTAAAATCCCTGCCTCATGAGACCCTGTGCTAGAAGGCCGCTAGAACCATCTCAACTATGTTAGTCTTTCTTGGAAGCCAACAAGTGTTTGCCCATTTAAGAGCACGGTAACAATCATTCACGTTAAGTTATAATGATTGTCGATATCTTTAAAAGCCTTGTCAAGTTCCTTTTTGAGTAACCCTCACCCCACCCTTAGAGAAATTTATCTGTGGTTCACCTCTTTGGAATACCTCATGGTTGTTCCACATTTACCATAGCCGGAAAAAAAAAAAAAAAAGCTTTTTATTCACAAAGTGTTCAGAAGGGGGCGCCACTGTAAACAATGAGAGTTTTCGCTGCCGGGACAATTTTGTTGCAGAAACAGCTGAAAGCAATCAGGTCAGACAGAGCCAAGGGCTGGAGGGATTTGAAAATGACAAAAACCGAACCAAATCTAACCAAAACAAAAATCAAAACCAATGGCCACGATTTCAAGATTGCTACTAAAGGTATGACATTCTCCTAAGACATGCGAGTGACTTGATCACTTTATTTATATATTTATATTTGAAGAAGAAGGAACTATTTGATGCAGCAAATCCACGTTGGTTAAAAATTACCAGATAGGGGGGCTCCTGGGTGGCTCAGTGGTTTAGGCCTCTGCCTTCGGCTCAGGTCATGAATTCAGGGTCCTGGGATGGAGCCCCACATTGGGATCTCTGCTCAGCGGGGAGGCTGCTTCCCCCCTCTCTCTCTGCCTCCCTCTCTACCTACTTGTGATCTGTCTGTCAAATGGGTAAATAAGATCTTAAAAAACAGAATTACCCCATGTGAAATACATCGAGGGTATGGGAAGGAAAATGATTTCACCTGATCTGACTAGGAAGTGGTTGAAGCCTGAATTAAAGTGCTACAAAAAGAGTAAAGACCTGGGAAATATATGGGGTAAAAATGCCTAGAAAAACAGCAATAATAACTGGCTGCTCTTTATAGACCAGATCCTGCGATAGGCAAAGAAGAGCTGGTTTTAGCCAGAAGATGATCTCCGTTTGTCTTCATGATCTGGCATTTCCTGCAAGCCAGGCATGGGGCTCTGCACTAGAGCTGCAAATGCTGGGTCCCTCATTGTCCCTTTTCTCTTCTCAGGGGGACAACGGGCATGTCCATGATGCAGTGTGACAGGCTTTACCACAGAAAGATAAAAGACTGCCAAGGGTAGGTGGGAGCTGGGAAAAGCCACTTAGGAACAGATTTTCAGGGGAGGTGATAGACAAGGGCAAAGCGAAGAATGAGGATGAGTGTGTCAAGTTTCAAAGTGCCAGGAGACAGCACAGTGCATTCGGGAAACTACAGCAAGTTCATGACAACCGACAGCTGATCTGGCAGCATCACCTGGGGATGGAGGGTGAGCCCCGGGGTTAACACTGGGGGTGAGAAGGTTTATATACTATGGCGAGGAGGTGAGGTACTACACTGTGGGGGCAAAGGGAGCTACCGGAGGATTTCAAATATCAGAATCGTAACCGTAATAGAGTATTTAATTGCATCCTAGCTTTCATCAAGGGTAAGATGCACTATAGTTTATGTTCGACTAAGAAAGAGAAATGCTGTCAGTTAAAGTAGGATATGTCATCAAGTGCAAGGTGAGTGCCACCTTAAGAGATATTAAAATGGGGGGAGGGGACAAATCTTAGAACAAGTAAATTGTGGTAGTAGAATAATTAAGAAAGATCCAACACTTGGATCAACTAAAGTAGTGATTATTGCTTACTATGTGCCCCAAACTATATTAAGTCCTAGAACAAGAGACGTGCTCATTTTGATGCCCCGCAGCTGTTAGACCCAAGGTACAGAGGGCAGTAGCCAACGACCAGCAGGCCCCAAGTGCCATGTGCAGACTCTAGGAGCAACTGCCTTTGAAAGAGGAAACGGTTGAGAGTGGGCTTTCTGATGGAGAGGATTACTAGCTGGGAAAGTAGGAAAATTGACACCGAATCGGAATTGATGCCCCTACATGACAGAGTTGGTGAAACTTCCCTTCTCAGAGATCTTGAGGCTCCTCTGAAATGAATTTTTCATTTTGGACAGAACATTCAGGATAAATATGATCTGTTTGAGTTCCTGGTTCTCTCATTAGGACTGTTTCTTAGGCTTCACTGGCACAAGAAAAGGGTTTTGATAATCCAGGTAAATCCTGACAAAAGCAAAGCACGTGATCTATGAAAATCTAACCACTCAGAGGAGAACAACAGATAAAGGGCCAGGCCGACCTGACCCTGCAGGATACGTAAGGCTGGTCTGGCAACAGGGGTAGAGGGGAAGTGCCCATCACCTGCTAGAAGAGCTAGAGAAGACCCCTTCCGGAGAGACCACCAGGAGAGGAGAGCAGTAGGTGCTGATGATGAAGAATATTTTAACCAGCAGAGAAGATCAAAATGACAAAGTTCCACGATCAGAGTAAACATATGGGATAAAAAATAAAAAATAAAGAAAAAAGATTTTTTTGAAAGGACTTTTTTTCAAAGGAATTTAAACAAAAGTCCTTTTAAAGAGACAGTTGGCTGTTTAAACCAATAGTACAACTCACTGAGAGAATCGCCACATTATTTATTGGGGTAGAAAGGACCTGGAATGTAGAAAGACCTATTCTGCAGAGGAAAAAATAGAATCACTAACAGGCCTCATGCCTTGCACAGCCAGTGGCTAGAATCCCTGCCTCATGAGACCCTGTGCTAGAAGGCCGCTAGAACCATCTCAACTATGTTAGTCTTCCTTGGAAGCCAACAAGTGTTTGCCCAGTTAAGAGCACGGTAACAATCATTCACGTTATGTTATAATGATTGTCGATATTTTTAAAAGCCTTGTCAAGTTCCTTTTTGAGTAACCCTCACCCCACCCTTAGAGAAATTTATCTGTGGTTCACCTCTTTGAAATACCTCATGGTTGTTCCACATTTACCATAGCCGGAAAAAAAAAAAAAAAAGCTTTTTATTAACAGAGTGTTCAAAAGGGGGCGCCACTAAAAACAATGAGAGTTTTCGATGCCGGGACAATTTTGTTGCAGAAACAGCTGAAAGCAATCAGGTCAGACAGAGCCAAGGGCTGGAGGGATTTGAAAATGACAAAAACCGAACCAAATCTAACCAAAACAAAAATCAAAACCAATGGCCACGATTTCAAGATTGCTACTAAAGGTATGACATTCTCCTAAGACATGCGAGTGACTTGATCACTTTATTTATATATTTATATTTGAAGAAGAAGGAACTATTTGATGCAGCAAATCCACGTTGGTTAAAAATTACCAGATAGGGGGGCTCCTGGGTGGCTCAGTGGTTTAGGCCTCTGCCTTCGGCTCAGGTCATGAATTCAGGGTCCTGGGATGGAGCCCCACATTGGGATCTCTGCTCAGCGGGGAGGCTGCTTCCCCCCTCTCTCTCTGCCTCCCTCTATACCTACTTGTGATCTGTCTGTCAAATAGGTAAATAAGATCTTTAAAAAAAGAATTACTAGATGTGAAATACATCGAGGGTATGGGAAGGAAAATGATTTCACCTGATCTGACTAGGAAGTGGTTGAAGCCTGAATTAAAGTGCTACAAAAAGAGTAAAGACCTGGGAAATATATGGGGTAAAAATCCCTAGAAAAACAGCAATAATAACTGGCTGCTCTTTATTGACCAGATCCTGCGATAGGCAAAGAAGAGCTGGTTTTAGCCAGAAGATGATCTCCGTTTGTCTTCATGATCTGGCATTTCCTGCAAGCCAGGCATGGGGCTCTGCACTAGAGCTGCAAATGCTGGGTCCCTCATTGTCCCTTTTCTATTCTCAGGGGGACAACGGGCATGTCCATGATGCAGTGTGACAGGATTTACCACAGGGAGATAAAAGACTGCCAAGGGTAGGTGGGAGCTGGGAAAAGCCACTTAGGAACAGATTTTCAGGGGAGGTGATAGACAAGGGCAAAGCGAAGAATGAGGATGAGTGTGTCAAGTTTCAAAGTGCCAGGAGAAAGCACAGTGCCTTCGGGAAACTACAGCAAGTTCATGACAACCGACAGGTGATCACGCAGCATCCCCTTGGGATGGAGGCTGAGCCCCGGGGTTAACACTGGGGGTGAGAAGGTTTGTATACTATGGCGAGGAGGTGAGGTACTACACTGTGGGGGCACAGGGAGCTACCGGAGGATTTCAAATATCAGAATCGTAACCGTAATAGAGTATTTAATTGCATCCTAGCTTTCATCAAGGGTAAGATGCACTATAGTTTATGTTCGACTAAGAAAGAGAAATGCTGTCAGTTAAAGTAGGATATGTCATCAAGTGCAAGGTGAGTGCCACCTTAAGAGATATTAAAATGGGGGGAGGGGACAAATCTTAGAACAAGTAAATTGTGGTAGTAGAATAATTAAGAAAGATCCAACACTTGAATCAACTAAAGTAGTGATTATTGCTTACCATGTGCCCCAAACTATATTAAGTCCTAGAACAAGAGACGTGCTCATCTTGATGCCCCGCAGCTGTTAGAACCAAGGTACAGAGGGCAGTAGCCAACGACCAGCAGGCCCCAAGTGCCATGTGCAGACTCTAGGAGCAACTGCCTTTGAAAGAGGAAACGGTTGAGAGTGGGCTTTCTGATGGAGAGGATTACTAGCTGGGAAAGTAGGAAAATTGACACAGAATCGGAATTGATGCCCCTACATGACAGAGTTGGTGAAACTTCCCTTCTCAGAGATCTTGAGGCTCCTCTGAAATGAATTTTTCATTTTGGACAGAACATTCAGGATAAATATGATCTGTTTGAGTTCCTGGTTCTCTCATTAGGACTGTTTCTTAGGCTTCACTGGCACAAGAAAAGGGTTTTGATAATCCAGGTAAATCCTGACAAAAGCAAAGCACGGGATCTATGAAAATCTAACCACTCAGAGGAGAACAACAGATAAAGGGCCAGGCCGACCTGACCCTGCAGGATAGGTAAGGCTGGTCTGGCAACAGGGGTAGAGGGGAAGTGCCCATCACCTGCTAGAAGAGCTAGAGAAGACCCCTACCGGAGAGACCACCAGGAGAGGAGAGCAGTAGGTGCTGATGATGAAGAATATTTTAACCAGCAGCGAAGGTCAAAATGACAAAGATCCACGATCAGAGTAAACATATGGGATAAAAAATAAAAAATAAAGAAAAAAGATTTTTTTGAAAGGACTTTTTTTTAAAGGAATTTAAACAAAAGTCCTTTTAAAGAGACAGTTGGCTGTTTAAACCAATACTACAATTCACTGAGAAAATCGCCACATTATTTATTGGGGTAGAAAGGACCTGGAATGTAGAAAGACCTATTCTGCAGAGGAAAAAATAGAATCACTAACAGGCCTCATGCCTTGCACAGCCAGTGGCTAGAATCCCTGCCTCATGAGACCCTGTGCTAGAAGGCCGCTAGAACCATCTCAACTATGTTAGTCTTTCTTGGAAGCCAACAAGTGTTTGCCCAGTTAAGAGCACGGTAACAATCATTCACGTTATGTTATAATGATTGTCGATATCTTTAAAAGCCTTGTCAAGTTCCTTTTTGAGTAACCCTCACCCCACCCTTAGAGAAATTAATCTGTGGTTCACCTCTTTGAAATACCTCATGGTTGTTCCACATTTACCATAGCGCGAAAAAAAAAAAAAGCTTTTTATTAACAAAGTGTTCAGAAGGGGGCGCCACTGTAAACAATGAGAGTTTTCGCTGCCGGGACAATTTTGTTGCAGAAACAGCTGAAAGCAATCAGGTCAGACAGAGCCAAGGGCTGGAGGGATTTTTAAAATGACAAAAAACGAACCAAATCTAACCAAAACAAAAATAAAAACCAATGACCACGATTTCAAGATTGCTACTAAAGGTATGACATTCTCCTAAGACATGCGAGTGATTTGATCACTTTATTTATATATTTATATTTGAAGAAGAAGGAACTATTTGATGCAGCATATCCACGTTGGTTAAAAATTACCAGGTATGGGGGCTCCTGGGTGGCTCAGTGGTTTAGGCCTCTGCCTTCGGCTCAGGTCAAGATTTCAGGGTCCTGGGATGGAGCCCCACATTGGGATCTCTGCTCAGCGGGGAGTCTGCTTCCCCCCTCTCTCTCTCTGCCTCCCTCTCTACCTACTTGTGATCTGCCTGTCAAATGGGTAAATAAGATCTTAAAAAACAGAATTACCCCATGTGAAATACATCGAGGGTATGGGAAGGAAAATGATTTCACCTGATCTGACTAGGAAGTGGTTGAAGCCTGAATTAAAGTGCTACAAAAATAGTAAAGACCTGGGAAATATATGGGGTAAAAATGCATAGAAAAACAGCAATAATAACTGGCTGCTCTTTATTGACCAGATCCTGCGATAGGCAAAGGAGAGCTGGTTTTAGGCTGAAGATGATCTCCGTTTGTCTTCATGATCTGGCATTTCCTGCAAGCCAGGCATGGGGCTCTGCACTAGAGCTGCAAATGCTGGGTCCCTCATTGTCCCTTTTCTCTTCTCAGCGGGACAACGGGCATGTCCATGATGCAGTGTGACAGGCTTTACCACAGGGAGATAAAAGACTGCCAAGGGTAGGTTGGAGCTGGGAAAAGCCACTTAGAAACAGATTTTCAGGGGAGGTGATAGACAAGGGCAAAGCGAAGAATGAGGATGAGTGTGTCAAGTTTCAAAGTGCCAGGAGACAGCACAGTGCATTCGGGAAACTACAGCAAGTTCATGACAACCGACAGCTGATCTGGCAGCATCCCCTGGGGATGGAGGCTGAGCCCTGGGGTTAACACTGGGGGTGAGAAGGTTTGTATACTATGGCGAGGAGGTGAGGTACTACACTGTGGGGGCACAGGGAGCTACCGGAGGATTTCAGATATCAGAATTGTAACCGTAATAGAGTATTTAATTGCATCCTAGCTTTCATCAAGGGTAAGATGCACTATAGTTTATGTTCGACTAAGAAAGAGAAATGCTGTCAGTTAAGGTAGGATATGTCATCAAGTGCAAGGTGAGTGTCACCTTAAGAGATATTAAAATGGGGGGAGGGGACAAATCTTAGAACAAGTAAATTGTCGTAGTAGAATAATTAAGAAAGATCCAACACTTGGATCAACTAAAGTAGTGATTATTGCTTACCATGTGCCCCAAACTATATTAAGTCCTAGAACAAGAGACGTGCTCATCTTGATGCCCCGCAGCTGTTAGACCCAAGGTACAGAGGGCAGTAGCCAACGACCAGCAGGCCCCAAGTGCCATGTCCAGACTCTAGGAGCAACTGCCTTTGAAAGAGGAAACGGTTGAGAGTGGGCTTTCTGATGGAGAGGATTACTAGCTGGGAAAGTAGGAAAATTGACACAGAATCGGAATTGATGCCCCTACATGACAGAGTTGGTGAAACTTCCCTTCTCAGAGATCTTGAGGCTCCTCTGAAATAAATTTTTCATTTTGGACAGAACATTCAGGATAAATATGATCTGTTTGAGTTCCTGGTTCTCTCATTAGGACTGTTTCTTAGGCTTCACTGGCACAAGAAAAGGGTTTTGATAATCCAGGTAAATCCGACAAAAGCAAAGCACGGGATCTATGAAAATCTAACCACTCAGAGGAGAACAACAGATAAAGGGCCAGGCCGACCTGACCCTGCAGGATAGGTAAGGCTGGTCTGGCAACAGGGGTAGAGGGGAAGTGCCCATCACCTGCTAGAAGAGCTAGAGAAGACCCCTTCCGGAGAGACCACCAGGAGAGGAGAGCAGTAGGTGCTGATGATGAAGAATATTTTAACCAGCAGAGAAGGTCAAAATGACAAAGTTCCACGATCAGAGTAAACATATGGGATAAAAAATAAAAAATAAAGAAAAAAGATTTTTTGAAAGGACTTTTTTTTAAAGGAATTTAAACAAAAGTCCTTTTAAAGAGACAGTTGGCTGTTTAAACCAATAGTCCAACTCACTGAGAGAATCGCCACATTATTTATTGGGGTAGAAAGGACTTGGAATGTAGAAAGACCTATTCTGCAGAGGAAAAAATAGAATCACTAACAGGCCTCATGCCTTGCACAGCCAGTGGCTAGAATCCCTGCCTCATGAGACCCTGTGCTAGAAGGCCGCTAGAACCATCTCAACTATGTTAGTCTTTCTTGGAAGCCAACAAGTGTTTGCCCAGTTAAGAGCACGGTAACAATCATTCACGTTATGTTATAATGATTGTCGATATCTTTAAAAGCCTTGTCAAGTTCCTTTTGAGTAACCCTCACCCCACCCTTAGAGAAATTAATCTGTGGTTCACCTCTTTGAAATACCTCATGGTTGTTCCACATTTACCATAGCGCGAAAAAAAAAAAAAGCTTTTTATTAACAAAGTGTTCAGAAGGGGGCGCCACTGTAAACAATGAGAGTTTTCGCTGCCGGGACAATTTTGTTGCAGAAACAGCTGAAAGCAATCAGGTCAGACAGAGCCAAGGGCTGGAGGGATTTTTAAAATGACAAAAAACGAACCAAATCTAACCAAAACAAAAATAAAAACCAATGACCACGATTTCAAGATTGCTACTAAAGGTATGACATTCTCCTAAGACATGCGAGTGACTTGATCACTTTATTTATATATTTATATTTGAAGAAGAAGGAACTATTTGATGCAGCATATCCACGTTGGTTAAAAATTACCAGGTATGGGGGCTCCTGGGTGGCTCAGTGGTTTAGGCCTCTGCCTTCGGCTCAGGTCATGATTTCAGGGTCCTGGGATGGAGCCCCACATTGGGATCTCTGCTCAGCGGGGAGCCTGCTTCCCCCCTCTCTCTCTCTGCCTCCCTCTCTACCTACTTGTGATCTGCCTGTCAAATGGGTAAATAAGATCTTAAAAAACAGACTTACCCCATGTGAAATACATCGAGGGTATGGGAAGGAAAATGATTTCACCTGATCTGACTAGGAAGTGGTTGAAGCCTGAATTAAAGTGCTACAAAAAGAGTAAAGACCTGGGAAATATATGGGGTAAAAATGCCTAGAAAAACAGCAATAATAACTGGCTGCTCTTTATTGACCAGATCCTGCGATAGGCAAAGAATAGCTGGTTTTAGCCAGAAGATGATCTCCGTTTGTCGTCATAATCTGGCATTTCCTGCAAGCCAGGCATCGGGCTCTGCACTAGATCTGCAAATGCTGTGTCCCTCATTGTCCCTTTTCTCTTCTCAGGGGGACAACGGGCATGTCCATGATGCAGTGTGACAGGCTTTACCACAGGGAGATAAAAGACTGCCAAGGGTAGGTGGGAGCTGGGAAAAGCCACTTAGGAACAGATTTTCAGGGGAGGTGATAGACAAGGGCAAAGCGAAGAATGAGGATGAGTGTGTCAAGTTTCAAAGTGCCAGGAGACAGCACAGTGCATTCGGGAAACTACAGCAAGTTCATGACAACCGACAGCTGATCTGGCAGCATCACCTGGGGATGGAGGCTGAGCCCCGGGGTTAACACTGGGGGTGAGAAGGTTTGTATACTATGGCGAGGAGGTGAGGTACTACACTGTGGGGGCACAGGGAGCTACCGGAGGATTTCAAATATCAGAATCGTAACCGTAATAGAGTATTTAATTGCATCCTAGCTTTCATCAAGGGTAAGATGCACTATAGTTTATGTTCGACTAAGAAAGAGAAATGCTGTCAGTTAAAGTAGGATATGTCATCAAGTGCAAGGTGAGTGCCACCTTAAGAGATATTAAAATGGGGGGAGGGGACAAATCTTAGAACAAGTAAATTGTGGTAGTAGAATAATTAAGAAAGATCCAACACTTGGATCAACTAAAGTAGTGATTATTGCTTACTATGTGCCCCAAACTATTTAAGTCCTAGAACAAGAGACGTGCTCATCTTGATGCCCCGCAGCTGTTAGAACCAAGGTACAGAGGGCAGTAGCCAACGACCAGCAGGCCCCAAGTGCCATGTGCAGACTCTAGGAGCAACTGCCTTTGAAAGAGGAAACGGTTGAGAGTGGGCTTTCTGATGGAGAGGATTACTAGCTGGGAAAGTAGGAAAATTGACACCGAATCGGAATTGATGCCCCTACATGACAGAGTTGGTGAAACTTCCCTTCTCAGAGATCTTGAGGCTCCTCTGAAATGAATTTTTCATTTTGGACAGAACATTCAGGATAAATATGATCTGTTTGAGTTCCTGGTTCTCTCATTAGGACTGTTTCTTAGGCTTCACTGGCACAAGAAAAGGGTTTTGATAATCCAGGTAAATCCTGACAAAAGCAAAGCACGGGATCTATGAAAATCTAACCACTCAGAGGAGAACAACAGATAAAGGGCCAGGCCGACCTGACCCTGCAGGATAGGTAAGGCTGGTCTGGCAACAGGGGTAGAGGGGAAGTGCCCATCACCTGCTAGAAGAGCTAGAGAAGACCCCTACCGGAGAGACCACCAGGAGAGGAGAGCAGTAGGTGCTGATGATGAAGAATATTTTAACCAGCAGCGAAGGTCAAAATGACAAAGATCCACGATCAGAGTAAACATATGGGATAAAAAATAAAAAATAAAGAAAAAAGATTTTTTTGAAAGGACTTTTTTTTTAAAGGAATTTAAACAAAAGTCCTTTTAAAGAGACAGTTGGCTGTTTAAACCAATACTACAATTCACTGAGAAAATCGCCACATTATTTATTGGGGTAGAAAGGACCTGGAATGTAGAAAGACCTATTCTGCAGAGGAAAAAATAGAATCACTAACAGGCCTCATGCCTTGCACAGCCAGTGGCTAGAATCCCTGCCTCATGAGACCCTGTGCTAGAAGGCCGCTAGAACCATCTCAACTATGTTAGTCTTTCTTGGAAGCCAACAAGTGTTTGCCCAGTTAAGAGCACGGTAACAATCATTCACGTTATGTTATAATGATTGTCGATATCTTTAAAAGCCTTGTCAAGTTCCATTTTGAGTAACCCTCACCCCACCCTTAGAGAAATTTATCTGTGGTTCACCTCTTTGAAATACCTCATGGTTGTTCCACATTTACCATAGCCGGAAAAAAAAAAAAAAAAAGCTTTTTATTAACAAAGTGTTCAGAAGGGGGCGCCACTGTAAACAATGAGAGTTTTCGCTGCCGGGACAATTTTGTTGCAGAAACAGCTGAAAGCAATCAGGTCAGACAGAGCCAAGGGCTGGAGGGATTTTTAAAATGACAAAAAACGAACCAAATCTAACCAAAACAAAAATAAAAACCAATGACCACGATTTCAAGATTGCTACTAAAGGTATGACATTCTCCTAAGACATGCGAGTGATTTGATCACTTTATTTATATATTTATATTTGAAGAAGAAGGAACTATTTGATGCAGCATATCCACGTTGGTTAAAAATTACCAGGTATGGGGGCTCCGGGGTGGCTCAGTGGTTTAGGCCTCTGCCTTCGGCTCAGGTCATGATTTCAGGGTCCTGGGATGGAGCCCCACATTGGGATCTCTGCTCAGCGGGGAGCCTGCTTCCCCCCTCTCTCTCTCTGCCTCCCTCTCTACCTACTTGTGATCTGCCTGTCAAATGGGTAAATAAGATCTTAAAAAACAGAATTACCCCATGTGAAATACATCGAGGGTATGGGAAGGAAAATGATTTCACCTGATCTGACTAGGAAGTGGTTGAAGCCTGAATTAAAGTGCTACAAAAATAGTAAAGACCTGGGAAATATATGGGGTAAAAATGCATAGAAAAACAGCAATAATAACTGGCTGCTCTTTATTGACCAGATCCTGCGATAGGCAAAGAGAGCTGGTTTTAGGCTGAAGATGATCTCCGTTTGTCTTCATGATCTGGCATTTTCTGCAAGCCAGGCATGGGGCTCTGCACTAGAGCTGCAAATGCTGGGTCACTCATTGTCCCTTTTCTCTTCTCAGCGGGACAACGGGCATGTCCATGATGCAGTGTGACAGGCTTTATCACAGGGAGATAAAAGACTGCCAAGGGTAGGTGGGAGCTGGGAAAAGCCACTTAGGAACAGATTTTCAGGGGAGGTGATAGACAAGGGCAAAGCGAAGAATGAGGATGAGTGTGTCAAGTTTCAAAGTGCCAGGAGACAGCACAGTGCATTCGGGAAACTACAGCAAGTTCATGACAACCGAGAGCTGATCTGGCAGCATCCCCTGGGGATGGAGGCTGAGCCCTGGGGTTAACACTGGGGGTGAGAAGGTTTGTATACTATGGCGAGGAGGTGAGGTACTACACTGTGGGGGCACAGGGAGCTACCGGAGGATTTCAGATATCAGAATTGTAACCGTAATAGAGTATTTAATTGCATCCTAGCTTTCATCAAGGGTAAGATGCACTATAGTTTATGTTCGACTAAGAAAGAGAAATGCTGTCAGTTAAGGTAGGATATGTCATCAAGTGCAAGGTGAGTGCCACCTTAAGAGATATTAAAATGGGGGGAGGGGACAAATCTTAGAACAAGTAAATTGTCGTAGTAGAATAATTAAGAAAGATCCAACACTTGGATCAACTAAAGTAGTGATTATTGCTTACCATGTGCCCCAAACTATATTAAGTCCTAGAACAAGAGACGTGCTCATCTTGATGCCCCGCAGCTGTTAGACCCAAGGTACAGAGGGCAGTAGCCAACGACCAGCAGGCCCCAAGTGCCATGTGCAGACTCTAGGAGCAACTGCCTTTGAAAGAGGAAACGGTTGAGCGTGGGCTTTCTGATGGAGAGGATTACTAGCTGGGAAAGTAGGAAAATTGACACAGAATCGGAATTGATGCCCCTACATGACAGAGTTGGTGAAACTTCCCTTCTCAGAGATCTTGAGGCTCCTCTGAAATGAATTTTTCATTTTGGACAGAACATTCAGGATAAATATGATCTGTTTGAGTTCCTGGTTCTCTCATTAGGACTGTTTCTTAGGCTTCACTGGCACAAGAAAAGGGTTTTGATAATCCAGGTAAATTCGACAAGAGCAAAGCACGGGGTCTATGAAAATCTAACCACTCAGAGGAGAACAACAGATAAAGGGCCAGGCCGACCTGACCCTGCAGGATAGGTAAGGCTGGTCTGGCAACAGGGGTAGAGGGGAAGTGCCCATCACCTGCTAGAAGAGCTAGAGAAGACCCCTTCCGGAGAGACCACCAGGAGAGGAGAGCAGTAGGTGCTGATGATGAAGAATATTTTAACCAGCAGAGAAGGTCAAAATGACAAAGTTCCACGATCAGAGTAAACATATGGGATAAAAAATAAAAAATAAAGAAAAAAGATTTTTTGAAAGGACTTTTTTTTAAAGGAATTTAAACAAAAGTCCTTTTAAAGAGACAGTTGGCTGTTTAAACCAATAGTCCAACTCACTGAGAGAATCGCCACATTATTTATTGGGGTAGAAAGGACTTGGAATGTAGAAAGACCTATTCTGCAGAGGAAAAAATAGAATCACTAACAGGCCTCATGCCTTGCACAGCCAGTGGCTAGAATCCCTGCCTCATGAGACCCTGTGCTAGAAGGCCGCTAGAACCATCTCAACTATGTTAGTCTTTCTTGGAAGCCAACAAGTGTTTGCCCAGTTAAGAGCACGGTAACAATCATTCACGTTATGTTATAATGATTGTCGATATCTTTAAAAGCCTTGTCAAGTTCCTTTTGAGTAACCCTCACCCCACCCTTAGAGAAATTAATCTGTGGTTCACCTCTTTGAAATACCTCATGGTTGTTCCACATTTACCATAGCGCGAAAAAAAAAAAAAGCTTTTTATTAACAAAGTGTTCAGAAGGGGGCGCCACTGTAAACAATGAGAGTTTTCGCTGCCGGGACAATTTTGTTGCAGAAACAGCTGAAAGCAATCAGGTCAGACAGAGCCAAGGGCTGGAGGGATTTTTAAAATGACAAAAAACGAACCAAATCTAACCAAAACAAAAATAAAAACCAATGACCACGATTTCAAGATTGCTACTAAAGGTATGACATTCTCCTAAGACATGCGAGTGACTTGATCACTTTATTTATATATTTATATTTGAAGAAGAAGGAACTATTTGATGCAGCATATCCACGTTGGTTAAAAATTACCAGGTATGGGGGCTCCTGGGTGGCTCAGTGGTTTAGGCCTCTGCCTTCGGCTCAGGTCATGATTTCAGGGTCCTGGGATGGAGCCCCACATTGGGATCTCTGCTCAGCGGGGAGCCTGCTTCCCCCCTCTCTCTCTCTGCCTCCCTCTCTACCTACTTGTGATCTGCCTGTCAAATGGGTAAATAAGATCTTAAAAAACAGACTGACCCCATGTGAAATACATCGAGGGTATGGGAAGGAAAATGATTTCACCTGATCTGACTAGGAAGTGGTTGAAGCCTGAATTAAAGTGCTACAAAAAGAGTAAAGACCTGGGAAATATATGGGGTAAAAATGCCTAGAAAAACAGCAATAATAACTGGCTGCTCTTTATTGACCAGATCCTGCGATAGGCAAAGAATAGCTGGTTTTAGCCAGAAGATGATCTCCGTTTGTCGTCATGATCTGGCATTTCCTGCAAGCCAGGCATCGGGCTCTGCACTAGATCTGCAAATGTTGTGTCCCTCATTGTCCCTTTTCTCTTCTCAGGGGGACAAAGGGCATGTCCATGATGCAGTGTGACAGGCTTTACCACAGGGAGATAAAAGACTGCCAAGGGTAGGTGGGAGCTGGGAAAAGCCACTTAGGAACAGATTTTCAGGGGAGGTGATAGACAAGGGCAAAGCGAAGAATGAGGATGAGTGTGTCAAGTTTCAAAGTGCCAGGAGACAGCACAGTGCATTCGGGAAACTACAGCAAGTTCATGACAACCGACAGCTGATCTGGCAGCATCACCTTGGGATGGAGGCTGAGCCCCGGGGTTAACACTGGGGGTGAGAAGGTTTGTATACTATGGCGAGGAGGTGAGGTACTACACTGTGGGGGCACAGGGAGCTACCGGAGGATTTCAAATATCAGAATCGTAACCGTAATAGAGTATTTAATTGCATCCTAGCTTTCATCAAGGGTAAGATGCACTATAGTTTATGTTCGACTATGAAAGAGAAATGCTGTCAGTTAAAGTAGGATATGTCATCAAGTGCAAGGTGAGTGCCACCTTAAGAGATATTAAAATGGGGGGAGTGGACAAATCTTAGAACAAGTAAATTGTGGTAGTAGAATAAATAAGAAAGATCCAACACTTGGATCAACTAAAGAAGTGATTATTGCTTACCATGTGCCCCAAACTATATTAAGTCCTAGAACAAGAGACGTGCTCATCTTGATGCCCCGCAGCTGTTAGACCCAAGGTACAGAGGGCAGTAGCCAACGACCAGCAGGCCCCAAGTGCCATGTGCAGACTCTAGGAGCAACTGCCTTTGAAAGAGGAAATGGTTGAGAGTGGGCTTTCTGATATAGAGAATTACTAGCTGGGAAAGTAGGAAAATTGACACAGAATCGGAATTGATGCCCCTACATGACAGAGTTGGTGAAACTTCCCTTCTCAGAGATCTTGAGGCTCCTCTGAATTAAATTTTTCATTTTGGACAGAACCTTCAGGATAAATATGATCTGTTTGAGTTCCTGGTTCTCTCATTAGGACTGTTTCTTAGGCTTCACTGGCACAAGAAAAGGGTTTTGATAATCCAGGTAAATCCTGACAAAAGCAAAGCACGGGATCTATGAAAATCTAACCACTCAGAGGAGAACAACAGATAAAGGGCAGGCCGACCGGACCCTGCAGGATAGGTAAGGCTGGTCTGGCAACAGGGGTAGAGGGGAAGTGCCCATCACCTGCTAGAAGAGCTAGAGAAGACCCCTACCGGAGAGACCACCAGGAGAGGAGAGCAGTAGGTGCTGATGATGAAGAATATTTTAACCAGCAGCGAAGGTCAAAATGACAAAGTTCCACGATCAGAGTAAACATATGGGATAAAAAATAAAAAATAAAGAAAAAAGATTTTTTTGAAAGGACTTTTTTTTAAAGGAATTTAAACAAAAGTCCTTTTAAAGAGACAGTTGGCTGTTTAAACCAATACTATAATTCACTGAGAGAATCGCCACATTATTTATTGGGGTAGAAAGGACTTGGAATGTAGAAAGACCTATTCTGCAGAGGAAAAAATAGAATCACTAACAGGCCTCATGCCTTGCACAGCCAGTGGCTAGAATCCCTGCCTCATGAGACCCTGTGCTAGAAGGCCGCTAGAACCATCTCAACTATGTTAGTCTTTCTTGGAAGCCAACAAGTGTTTGCCCAGTTAAGAGCACAGTAACAATCATTCATGTTATGTTATAATGATTGTCGATATCTTTAAAAGCCTTGTCAAGTTCCTTTTTGAGTAACCCTCACCCCACCCTTAGAGAAATTTATCTGTGGTTCACCTCTTTGAAATACCTCATGGTTGTTCCACATTTACCATAGCCCGAAAAAAAAAAAAAGCTTTTTATTAACAAAGTGTTCAGAAGGGGGCGCGACTGTAAACAATGAGAGTTTTCGCTGCCGGGACAATTTTGTTGCAGAAACAGCTGAAAGCAATCAGGTCAGACAGAGCCACGGGCTGGAGGGATTTTTAAAATGACAAAAAACGAACCAAATCTAACCAAAACAAAAATAAAAACCAATGACCACGATTTCAAGATTGCTACTAAAGTTTGACATTCTCCTAAGACATGCGAGTGACTTGATCACTTTATTTATCTATTTATATTTGAAGAAAAAGGAACTATTTGATGCAGCATATCCACGTTGGTTAAAAATTACCAGATGTGGGGGCTCCTGGGTGGCTCAGTGGTTTAGGCCTCTGCCTTCGGCTCAGGTCATGATTTCAGGGTCCTGGGATGGAGCCCCACATTGGGATCTCTGCACAGCGGGGAGCCTGCTTCCCCCCTCTCTCTCTGCCTCCCTCTCTACCTACTTGTGATCTGTCTGTCAAATGGGTAAATAAGATCTTAAAAAACAGAATTACCCCATGTGAAATACATCGAGGGTATGGGAAGGAAAATGATTTCACCTGATCTGACTAGGAAGTGGTTGAAGCCTGAATTAAAGTGCTACAAAAAGAGTAAAGACCTGGGAAATATATGGGGTAAAAATGCCTAGAAAAACAGCAATAATAACTGGCTGCTCTTTATTGACCAGATCCTGCGATAGGCAAAGAATAGCTGGTTTTAGCCAGAAGATGATCTCCGTTTGTCTTCATGATCTGGCATTTCCTGCAAGCCAGGCATGGGGCTCTGCACTAGAGCTGCAAATGCTGGGTCCCTCATTGTCCCTTTTCTCTTCTCAGGGGGACAACGGGCATGTCCATGATGCAGTGTGACAGGCTTTACCACAGGGAGATAAAAGACTGCCAAGGGTAGGTGGGAGCTGGGAAAAGTCACTTAGGAACAGATTTTCAGGGGAGGTGATAGACAAGGGCAAAGCGAAGAATGAGGATGAGTGTGTCAAGTTTCAAAGTGCCAGGAGACAGCACAGTGCATTCGGGAAACTACAGCAAGTTCATGACAACCGACAGCTGATCTGGCAGCATCACCTGGGGATGGAGGCTGAGCCCCGGGGTTAACACTGGGGGTGAGAAGGTTTGTATACTATGGCGAGGAGGTGAGGTACTACACTGTGGGGGCACAGGGAGCTACCGGAGGATTTCAAATATCAGAATTGTAACCGTAATAGAGTATTTAATTGCATCCTAGCTTTCATCAAGGGTAAGATGCACTATAGTTTATGTTCGACTAAGAAAGAGAAATGCTGTCAGTTAAAGTAGGATATGTCATCAAGTGCAAGGTGAGTGCCACCTTAAGAGATATTAAAATGGGGGGAGGGGACAAATCTTAGAACAAGTAAATTGTCGTAGTAGAATAATTAAGAAAGATCCAACACTTGGATCAACTAAAGTAGTGATTATTGCTTACCATGTGCCCCAAACTATATTAAGTCCTAGAACAAGAGACGTGCTCATCTTGATGCCCCGCAGCTGTTAGACCCAAGGTACAGAGGGCAGTAGCCAACGACCAGCAGGCCCCAAGTGCCATGTGCAGACTCTAGGAGCAACTGCCTTTGAAAGAGGAAACGGTTGAGAGTGGGCTTTCTGATGGAGAGGATTATTAGCTGGGAAAGTAGGAATATTGACACAGGATCGGAATTGATGCCCCTACATGACAGAGTTGGTGAAACTTCCCTTCTCAGAGATCTTGAGGCTCCTCTGAAATGAATTTTTCATTTTGGACAGAACATTCAGGATAAATATGATCTGTTTGAGTTCCTGGTTCTCTCATTAGGACTGTTTCTTAGGCTTCACTGGCACAAGAAAAGGGTTTTGATAATCCAGGTAAATCCTGACAAAAGCAAAGCACGGGATCTATGAAAATCTAACCACTCAGAGGAGAACAACAGATAAAGCGCCAGGCCGACCTGACCCTGCAGGATAGGTAAAGCTGGTCTGGCAACAGGGGTAGAGGGGAAGTGCCCATCACCTGCTAGAAGAACAAGAGAAGGCCCCTTCCAGAGAGACCACCAGGAGAGGAGAGCAGTAGGTGCTGATGATGAAGAATATTTTAACCAGCAGAGAAGGTCAAAATGACAAACTTCCACGATCAGAGTAAACATATGGGATAAAAAATAAAAAATAAAGAAAAATGATTTTTTTGAAAGGACTTTTTTTTAAAGGAATTTAAACAAAAGTCCTTTTAAAGAGACAGTTGGCTGTTTAAACCAATAGTACAACTCACTGAGAGAATCGCCACATTATTTATTGGGGTAGAAAGGACTTGGAATGTAGAAAGACCTATTCTGCAGAGGAAAAAATAGAATCACTAACAGGCCTCATGCCTTGCACAGCCAGTGGCTAGAATCCCTGCCTCATGAGACCCTGTGCTAGAAGGCCGCTAGAACCATCTCAACTATGTTAGTCTTTCTTGGAAGCCAACAATTGTTTGCCCAGTTAAGAGCACAGTAACAATCATTCACGTTATGTTATAATGATTGTCGATATCTTTAAAAGCCTTGTCAAGTTCCTTTTTGAGTAACCCTCACCACACCCTTAGAGAAATTTATCTGTGGTTCACCTCTTTGAAATACCTCATGGTTGTTCCACATTTACCATAGCCCGAAAAAAAAAAAAAAGCTTTTTATTAACAAAGTTTTCAGAAGGGGGCGCGACTGTAAACAATGAGAGTTTTCGCTGCCGGGACAATTTTGTTGCAGAAACAGCTGAAAGCAATCAGGTCAGACAGAGCCAAGGGCTGGAGGGATTTTTAAAATGACAAAAAACGAACCAAATCTAACCAAAACAAAAATCAAAACCAATGGCCACGATTTCAAGATTGCTACTAAAGGTATGACATTCTCCTAAGACATGCGAGTGACTTGATCACTTTATTTATATATTTATATTTGAAGAAGAAGGAACTATTTGATGCAGCATATCCACGTTGGTTAAAAATTACCAGATAGGGGGGCTCCTGGGTGGCTCAGTGGTTTAGGCGTCTGCCTTCGGATCAGGTCATGATTTCAGGGTCCTGGGATGGAGCCCCACATTGGGATCTCTGCTCAGCGGGGAGCCTGCTTCCCCCCTCTCTCTCTGACTCCCTCTCTACCTACTTGTGATCTGTCTGTCAAATGGGTAAATAAGATCTTAAAAAACAGAATTACCCCATGTGAAATACATCGAGGGTATGGGAAGGAAAATGATTTCACCAGATCTGACTAGGAAGTGGTTGAAGCCTGCATTAAAGTGCTACAAAAAGAGTAAAGATCTGGGAAATATATGGGTAAAATTCCCTAGATAAACAGCAATAATAACTGGCTGCTCTTTATTGACCAGATCCTGCGATAGGCAAAGGAGAGCTGGTTTTAGGCAGAAGATGATCTCCGTTTGTCTTCATGATCTGGCATTTCCTGCAATCCAGGCATGGGGCTCTGCACTAGAGCTGCAAATGCTGGGTCCCTCATTGTCCCTTTTCTCTTCTCAGGGGGACAACGGGCATGTCCATGATGCAGTGTGACAGGCTTTACCACAGGGAGATAAAAGACTGCCAAGGGTAGGTGGGAGCTGGGAAAAGCCATTTAGGAACACATTTTCAGGGGAGGTGATAGACAAGGGCAAAGCGAAGAATGAGGATGAGTGTGTCAAGTTTCCAAGAGCCAGGAGACAGCACAGTGCATTCGGGAAACTACAGCAAGTTCATGACAACCGACAGCTGATCTGGCAGCATCACCTGGGGATGGAGGCTGAGCCCCAGGGTTAACACTGGGGGTGAGAAGGTTTGTATACTATGGCGAGGAGGTGAGGTACTACACTGTGGGGGCACAGGGAGCTACCGGAGGATTTCAAATATCAGAATCGTAACCGTAATAGAGTATTTAATTGCATCCTAGCTTTCATCAAGGGTAAGATGCACTATAGTTTATGTTCGACTAAGAAAGAGAAATGCTGTCAGTTAAAGTAGGATATATCATCAAGTGCAAGGTGAGTGCCACCTTAAGAGATATTAAAATGGGGTGAGGGGACAAATCTTAGAACAAGTAAATTGTGGTAGTAGAATAATTAAGAAAGATCCAACACTTGGATCAACTAAAGTAGTGATTATTGCTTACCATGTGCCCCAAACTATATTAAGTCCTAGAACAAGAGACGTGCTCATCTTGATGCCCCGCAGCTGTTAGACCCAAGGTACAGAGGGCAGTAGCCAACGACCAGCAGGCCCCAAGTGCCATGTGCAGACTCTAGGAGCAACTGCCTTTGAAAGAGGAAACGGTTGAGAGTGGGCTTTCTGATGGAGAGGATTACTAGCTGGGAAAGTAGGAAAATTGACACCGAATCGGAATTGATGCCCCTACATGACAGAGTTGGTGAAACTTCCCTTCTCAGAGATCTTGAGGCTCCTCTGAAATGAATTTTTCATTTTGGACAGAACATTCAGGATAAATATGATCTGTTTGAGTTCCTGGTTCTCTCATTAGGACTGTTTCTTAGGCTTCACTGACACAAGAAAAGGGTTTTGATAATCCAGGTAAATCCTGACAAAAGCAAAGCACGGGATCTATGAAAATCTAACCACTCAGAGGAGAACAACAGATAAAGGGCCAGGCCGACCTGACCCTGCAGGATAGGTAAGGCTGGTCTGGCAACAGGGGTAGAGGGGAAGTGCCCATCACCTGCTAGAAGAGCTAGAGAAGACCCCTTCCGGAGAGACCACCAGGAGAGGAGAGCAGTAGGTGCTGATGATGAAGAATATTTTAACCAGCAGAGAAGGTCAAAATGGCAAAGTTCCACGATCAGAGTAAACATATGGGATAAAAAATAAAAAATAAAGAAAAATGATTTTTTGAAAGGACTTTTTTTTAAAGGAATTTAAACAAAAGTCCTTTTAAAGAGACAGTTGGCTGTTTAAACCAATAGTACAACTCACTGAGAGAATCGCCACATTATTTATTGGGGTAGAAAGGACTTGGAATGTAGAAAGACCTATTCTGCAGAGGAAAAAATAGAATCACTAACAGGCCTCATGCCTTGCACAGCCAGTGGCTAGAATCCCTGCCTCATGAGACCCTGTGCTAGAAGGCTGCTAGAACCATATCAACTATGTTAGTCTTTCTTGGAAGCCAACAAGTGTTTGCCCAGTTAAGAGCACGGAAACAATCAGTCACGTTATGTTATAATGATTGTCGATATCTTTAAAAGCCTTGTCAAGTTCCTTTTTGAGTAACCCTCACCCCACCCTTAGAGAAATTTATCTGTGGTTCGCCTCTTTGAAATACCTCATGGTTGTTCCACATTTACCATAGCCCGAAAAAAAAAAAAAAAGCTTTTTATTAACAAAGTGTTCCGAAGGGGGCGCCACTGTAAACAATGAGAGTTTTCCCTGCCGGGACAATTTTGTTGCAGAAACAGCTGAAAGCAATCAGGTCAGACAGAGCCAAGGGCTGAAGGGATTTTTAAAATGACAAAAACCGAACCAAATCTAACCAAAACAAAAATCAAAACCAATGGCCACGATTTCAAGATTGCTACTAAAGGTATGACATTCTCCTAAGACATGCGAGTGACTTGATCACTTTATTTATATATTTATATTTGAAGAAGAAGGAACTATTTGATGCAGCAAATCCACGTTGGTTAAAAATTACCAGATATGGGGGCTCCTGGGTGGCTCAGTGGTTTAGGCCTCTGCCTTCCGCTCAGGTCAAGATTTCAGGGTCCTGGGATGGAGCCCCACATTGGGATCTCTGCTCAGCGGGGAGCCTGCTTGCCCCCTCTCTCTCTGCTTCCCTCTCTACATACTTGTGATCTGTCTGTGAAATGGGTAAATAAGATCTTAAAAAAATGAATTACTAGATGTGAAATACATCGAGGGTATGGGAAGGAAAATGATTTCACCTGATCTGACTAGGAAGTGGTTGAAGCCTGCATTAAAGTGCTACAAAAAGAGTAAAGATCTGGGAAATATATGGGTAAAATTCCCTAGAAAAACAGCAATAATAACTGGCTGCTCTTTATTGACCAGATCCTGCGATAGGCAAAGGAGAGCTGGTTTTAGGCAGAAGATGATCTCCGTTTGTCTTCATGATCTGGCATTTCCTGCAATCCAGGCATGGGGCTCTGCACTAGAGCTGCAAATGCTGGGTCCCTCATTGTCCCTTTTCTCTTCTCAGGGGGACAACGGGCATGTCCATGATGCAGTGTGACAGGCTTTACCACAGGGAGATAAAAGACTGCCAAGGGTAGGTGGGAGCTGGGAAAAGCCATTTAGGAACACATTTTCAGGGGAGGTGATAGACAAGGGCAAAGCGAAGAATGAGGATGAGTGTGTCAAGTTTCCAAGAGCCAGGAGACAGCACAGTGCATTCGGGAAACTACAGCAAGTTCATGACAACCGACAGCTGATCTGGCAGCATCACCTGGGGATGGAGTCTGAGCCCCAGGGTTAACACTGGGGGTGAGAAGGTTTGTATACTATGGCGAGGAGGTGAGGTACTACACTGTGGGGGCACAGGGAGCTACCGGAGGATTTCAAATATCAGAATCGTAACCGTAATAGAGTATTTAATTGCATCCTAGCTTTCATCAAGGGTAAGATGCACTATAGTTTATGTTCGACTAAGAAAGAGAAATGCTGTCAGTTAAAGTAGGATATGTCATCAAGTGCAAGGTGAGTGCCACCTTAAGAGATATTAAAATGGGGGGAGTGGACAAATCTTAGAACAAGTAAATTGTGGTCGTAGAATAATTAAGAAAGATCCAACACTTGGATCAACTAAAGTAGTGATTATTGCTTACAATGTGCCCCAAACTATATTAAGTCCTAGAACAAGAGACGTGCTCATCTTGATGCCCCGCAGCTGTTAGACCCAAGGTACAGAGGGCAGTAGCCAACGACCAGCAGGCCCCAAGTGCCATGTGCAGACTCTAGGAGCAACTGCCTTTGAAAGAGGAAACGTTTGAGAGTGGGCTTTCTGATGGAGATGATTATTAGCTGGGAAAGTAGGAATATTGACACAGAATCGGAATTGATGCCCCTACATGACAGAGTTGGTGAAACTTCCCTTCTCAGAGATCTTGAGGCTCCTCTGAAATGAATTTTTCATTTTGGACAGAACATTCAGGATAAATATGATCTGTTTGAGTTCCTGGTTCTCTCATTAGGACTGTTTCTTAGGCTTCACTGGCACAAGAAAAGGGTTTTGATAATCCAGGTAAATCCTGACAAAAGCAAAGCACGGGATCTATGAAAATCTAACCACTCAGAGGAGAACAACAGATAAAGCGCCAGGCCGACCTGACCCTGCAGGATAGGTAAAGCTGGTCTGGCAACAGGGGTAGAGGGGAAGTGCCCATCACCTGCTAGAAGAACAAGAGAAGGCCCCTTCCAGAGAGACCACCAGGAGAGGAGAGCAGTAGGTGCTGATGATGAAGAATATTTTAATCAGCAGAGAAGGTCAAAATGACAAAGTTCCACGATCAGAGTAAACATATGGGATAAAAAATAAAAAATAAAGAAAAATGATTTTTTTGAAAGGACTTTTTTTTAAAGGAATTTAAACAAAAGTCCTTTTAAAGAGACAGTTGGCTGTTTAAACCAATAGTACAACTCACTGAGAGAATCGCCACATTATTTATTGGGGTAGAAAGGACTTGGAATGTAGAAAGACCTATTCTGCAGAGGAAAAAATAGAATCACTAACAGGCCTCATGCCTTGCACAGCCAGTGGCTAGAATCCCTGCCTCATGAGACCCTGTGCTAGAAGGCCGCTAGAACCATCTCAACTATGTTAGTCTTTCTTGGAAGCCAACAATTGTTTGCCCAGTTAAAAGCACAGTAACAATCATTCACGTTATGTTATAATGATTGTCGATATCTTTAAAAGCCTTGTCAAGTTCCTTTTTGAGTAACCCTCACCCCACCCTTAGAGAAATTTATCTGTGGTTCACCTCTTTGAAATACCTCATGGTTGTTCCACATTTACCATAGCCCGAAAAAAAAAAAAAAAGCTTTTTATTCACAAAGTGTTCAGAAGGGGGCGCCACTGTAAACAATGAGAGTTTTCGCTGCCGGGACAATTTTGTTGCAGAAACAGCTGAAAGCAATCAGGTCAGACAGAGCCAAGGGCTGGAGGGATTTTTAAAATGACAAAAAACGAACCAAATCTAACCAAAACAAAAATCAAAACCAATGGCCACGATTTCAAGATTGCTACTAAAGGTATGACATTCTCCTAAGACATGCGAGTGACTTGATCACTTTATTTATATATTTATATTTGAAGAAGAAGGAACTATTTGATGCAGCATATCCACTTTGGTTAAAAATTACCAGATATGGGGGCTCCTGGGTGGCTCAGTGGTTTAGGCGTCTGCCTTCGGATCAGGTCATGATTTCAGGGTCCTGGGATGGAGCCCCACATTGGGATCTCTGCTCAGCGGGGAGCCTGCTTCCCCCCTCTCTCTCTGACTCCCTCTCTACCTACTTGTGATCTGTCTGTCAAATGGGTAAATAAGATCTTAAAAAACAGAATTACCCCATGTGAAATACATCGAGGGTATGGGAAGGAAAATGATTACACCAGATCTGACTAGGAAGTGGTTGAAGCCTGAATTAAAGTGCTACAAAAAGAGTAAAGACCTGGGAAATATATGGGGTAAAAATGCCTAGAAAAACAGCAATAATAACTGGCTGCTCTTTATGACCAGATCCTGCGATAGGCAAAGAAGAGCTGGTTTTAGGCTGAAGATGATCTCCGTTTGTCTTCATGATCTGGCATTTCCTGCAAGCCAGGCATGGGGCTCTGCACTAGAGCTGCAAATGCTGGGTCCCTCATTGTCCCTTTTCTCTTCTCAGGGGGACAACGGGCATGTCCATGATGCAGTGTGACAGGCTTTACCAAAGGGAGATAAAAGACTGCCAAGGGTAGGTGGGAGCTGGGAAAAGCCACTTAGGAACAGATTTTCAGGGGAGGTGATAGACAAGGGCAAAGCGAAGAATGAGGATGAGTGTGTCAAGTTTCAAAGTGCCAGGAGACAGCACAGTGCATTCGGGAAACTACAGCAAGTTCATGACAACCGAGAGCTGATCTGGCAGCATCACCTGGGGATGGAGGCTGAGCCCCAGGGATAACACTGGGGTGAGAAGGTTTGTATACTATGGCGAGGAGGTGAGGTACTACACTGTGGGGGCAAAGGGAGCTACCGGAGGATTTCAAACATCAGAATCGTAACCGTAATAGAGTATTTAATTGCATCCTAGCTTTCATCAAGGGTAAGATGCACTATAGTTTATGTTCGACTAAGAAAGAGAAATGCTGTCAGTTAAAGTAGGATATGTCATCAAGTGCAAGGTGAGTGCCACCTTAAGAGAGATTAAAATGGGGGAGGGGACAAATCATAGAACAAGTAAATTGTGGTAGTAGAATAATTAAGAAAGATCCAACACTTGGATCAACTAAAGAAGTGATTATTGCTTACCATGTGCCCCAAACTATATTAAGTCCTAGAACAAGAGACGTGCTCATCTTGATGCCCCGCAGCTGTTAGACCCAAGGTACAGAGGGCAGTAGCCAACGACCAGCAGGCCCCAAGTGCCATGTGCAGACTCTAGGAGCAACTGCCTTTGAAAGAGGAAACGGTTGAGAGTGGGCTTTCTGATGGAGAGGATTACTAGCTGGGAAAGTAGGAAAATTGACACCGAATCGGAATTGATGCCCCTACATGACAGAGTTGGTGAAACTTCCCTTCTCAGAGATCTTGAGGCTCCTCTGAAATGAATTTTTCATTTTGGACAGAACATTCAGGATAAATATGATCTGTTTGAGTTCCTGGTTCTCTCATTAGGACTGTTTCTTAGGCTTCACTGGCACAAGAAAAGGGTTTTGATAATCCAGGTAAATCCTGACAAAAGCAAAGCACGGGATCTATGAAAATCTAACCACTCAGAGGAGAACAACAGATAAAGGGCCAGGCCGACCTGACCCTGCAGGATAGGTAAGGCTGGTCTGGCAACAGGGGTAGAGGGGAAGTGCCCATCACCTGCTAGAAGAGCTAGAGAAGACCCCTTCCGGAGAGACCACCAGGAGAGGAGAGCAGTAGGTGCTGATGATGAAGAATATTTTAACCAGCAGAGAAGGTCAAAATGACAAATTTCCACGATCAGAGTAAACATATGGGATAAAAAATAAAAAATAAAAAAAAAGATTTTTTTGAAAGGACTTTTGTTTAAAGGAATTTAAACAAAAGTCCTTTTAAAGAGATAGTTGGCTGTTTAAACCAATAGTACAACTCACTGAGAGAATCGCCACATTATTTATTGGGGTAGAAAGGACTTGGAATCTGGAAAGACCTATTCTGCAGAGGAAAAAATAGAATCACTAACAGGCCTCATGCCTTGCACAGCCAGTGGCTAGAATCCCTGCCTCCTGAGACCCTGTGCTAGAAGGCTGCTAGAACCATATCAACTATGTTAGTCTTTCTTGGAAGCCAACAAGTGTTTGCCCAGTTAAGAGCACGGAAACAATCAGTCACGTTATGTTATAATGATTGTCGATATCTTTAAAAGCCTTGTCAAGTTCCTTTTTGAGTAACCCTCACCCCACCCTTAGAGAAATTTATCTGTGGTTCGCCTCTTTGAAATACCTCATGGTAGTTCCACATTTACCATAGCCCAAAAAAAAAAAAAAAAGCTTTTTATTAACAAAGTGTTCCGAAGGGAGCGCCACTGTAAACAATGAGAGTTTTCCCTGCCGGGACAATTTTGTTGCAGAAACAGCTGAAAGCAATCAAGTCAGACAGAGCCAAGGGCTGAAGGGATTTTTAAAATGACAAAAACCGAACCAAATCTAACCAAAACAAAAATCAAAACCAATGGCCACGATTTCAAGATTGCTACTAAAGGTATGACATTCTCCTAAGACATGCGAGTGACTTGATCACTTTATTTATATATTTATATTTGAAGAAGAAGGAACTATTTGATGCAGCAAATCCACGTTGGTTAAAAATTACCAGATATGGGGGCTCCTGAGTGGCTCAGTGGTTTAGGCCTCTGCCTTCCGCTCAGGTCAAGATTTCAGGGTCCTGGGATGGAGCCCCACATTGGGATCTCTGCTCAGCGGGGAGCCTGCTTGCCCCCTCTCTCTCTGCCTCCCTCTCTACATACTTGTGATCTGTCTGTGAAATGGGTAAATAAGATCTTAAAAAAATGAATTAATAGATGTGAAATACATCGAGGGTATGGGAACGAAAATGATTTCACCTGATCTGACTAGGAAGTGGTTGAAGCCTGCATTAAAGTGCTACAAAAAGAGTAAAGATCTGGGAAATATATGGGTAAAATTCCCTAGATAAACAGCAATAATAACTGGCTGCTCTTTATTGACCAGATCCTGCGATAGGCAAAGGAGAGCTGGATTTAGGCAGAAGATGATCTCCGTTTGTCTTCATGATCTGGCATTTCCTGCAATCCAGGCATGGGGTCTGCACTAGAGCTGCAAATGCTGGGTCCCTCATTGTCCCTTTTCTCTTCTCAGGGGGACAACGGGCATGTCCATGATGCAGTGTGACAGGCTTTACCACAGGGAGATAAAAGACTGCCAAGGGTAGGTGGGAGCTGGGAAAAGCCATTTAGGAACACATTTTCAGGGGAGGTGATAGACAAGGGCAAAGCGAAGAATGAGGATGAGTGTGTCAAGTTTCCAAGAGCCAGGAGACAGCACAGTGCATTCGGGAAACTACAGCAAGTTCATGACAACCGACAGCTGATCTGGCAGCATCACCTGGGGATGGAGGCTGAGCCCCAGGGTTAACACTGGGGGTGAGAAGGTTTGTATACTATGGCGAGGAGGTGAGGTACTACACTGTGGGGGCACAGGGAGCTACCGGAGGATTTCAAATATCAGAATCGTAACCGTAATAGAGTATTTAATTGCATCCTAGCTTTCATCAAGGGTAAGATGCACTATAGTTTATGTTCGACTAAGAAAGAGAAATGCTGTCAGTTAAAGTAGGATATATCATCAAGTGCAAGGTGAGTGCCACCTTAAGAGATATTAAAATGGGGTGAGGGGACAAATCTTAGAACAAGTAAATTGTGGTAGTAGAATAATTAAGAAAGATCCAACACTTGGATCAACTAAAGTAGTGATTATTGCTTACCATGTGCCCCAAACTATATTAAGTCCTAGAACAAGAGACGTGCTCATCTTGATGCCCCGCAGCTGTTAGACCCAAGGTACAGAGGGCAGTAGCCAACGACCAGCAGGCCCCAAGTGCCATGTGCAGACTCTAGGAGCAACTGCCTTTGAAAGAGGAAACGGTTGAGAGTGGGCTTTCTGATGGAGAGGATTACTAGCTGGGAAAGTAGGAAAATTGACACCGAATCGGAATTGATGCCCCTACATGACAGAGTTGGTGAAACTTCCCTTCTCAGAGATATTGAGGCTCCTCTGAAATGAATTTTTCATTTTGGACAGAACATTCAGGATAAATATGATCTGTTTGAGTTCCTGGTTCTCTCATTAGGACTGTTTCTTAGGCTTCACTGGCACAAGAAAAGGGTTTTGATAATCCAGGTAAATCCTGACAAAAGCAAAGCACGGGATCTATGAAAATCTAACCACTCAGAGGAGAACAACAGATAAAGGGCCAGGCCGACCTGACCCTGCAGGATAGGTAAGGCTGGTCTGGCAACAGGGGTAGAGGGGAAGTGCCCATCACCTGCTAGAAGAGCTAGAGAAGACCCCTTCCGGAGAGACCACCAGGAGAGGAGAGCAGTAGGTGCTGATGATGAAGAATATTTTAACCAGCAGAGAAGGTCAAAATGGCAAAGTTCCACGATCAGAGTAAACATATGGGATAAAAAATAAAAAATAAAGAAAAATGATTTTTTGAAAGGACTTTTTTTTAAAGGAATTTAAACAAAAGTCCTTTTAAAGAGACAGTTGGCTGTTTAAACCAATAGTACAACTCACTGAGAGAATCGCCACATTATTTATTGGGGTAGAAAGGACTTGGAATGTAGAAAGACCTATTCTGCAGAGGAAAAAATAGAATCACTAACAGGCCTCATGCCTTGCACAGCCAGTGGCTAGAATCCCTGCCTCATGAGACCCTGTGCTAGAAGGCTGCTAGAACCATATCAACTATGTTAGTCTTTCTTGGAAGCCAACAAGTGTTTGCCCAGTTAAGAGCACGGAAACAATCAGTCACGTTATGTTATAATGATTGTCGATATCTTTAAAAGCCTTGTCAAGTTCCTTTTTGAATAACCCTCACCCCACCCTTAGAGAAATTTATCTGTGGTTCGCCTCTTTGAAATACCTCATGGTTGTTCCACATTTACCATAGCCCGAAAAAAAAAAAAAAGCTTTTTATTAACAAAGTGTTCCGAAGGGGGCGCCACTGTAAACAATGAGAGTTTTCCCTGCCGGGACAATTTTGTTGCAGAAACAGCTGAAAGCAATCAGGTCAGACAGAGCCAAGGGCTGAAGGGATTTTTAAAATGACAAAAACCGAACCAAATCTAACCAAAACAAAAATCAAAACCAATGGCCACGATTTCAAGATTGCTACTAAAGGTATGACATTCTCCTAAGACATGCGAGTGACTTGATCACTTTATTTATATATTTATATTTGAAGAAGAAGGAACTATTTGATGCAGCAAATCCACGTTGGTTAAAAATTACCAGATATGGGGGCTCCTGGGTGGCTCAGTGGTTTAGGCCTCTGCCTTCCGCTCAGGTCAAGATTTCAGGGTCCTGGGATGGAGCCCCACATTGGGATCTCTGCTCAGCGGGGAGCCTGCTTGCCCCCTCTCTCTCTGCTTCCCTCTCTACATACTTGTGATCTGTCT
The DNA here is from genome assembly GCF_964662115.1 of Mustela nivalis. Classification (NCBI taxonomy): domain Eukaryota; kingdom Metazoa; phylum Chordata; class Mammalia; order Carnivora; family Mustelidae; genus Mustela; species Mustela nivalis. Next base: position 129,883 of record NW_028135695.1, read on the forward strand.
GTGAAATGGGTAAATAAGATCTTAAAAAAATGAATTACTAGATGTGAAATACATCGAGGGTATGGGAAAAAAAATGATTTCACCTGATCTGACTAGGAAGTGGTTGAAGCCTGCATTAAAGTGCTACAAAAAGAGTAAAGATCTGGGAAATATATGGGTAAAATTCCCTAGATAAACAGCAATAATAACTGGCTGCTCTTTATTGACCAGATCCTGCGATAGGCAAAGGAGAGCTGGTTTTAGGCAGAAGATGATCTCCGTTTGTCTTCATGATCTGGCATTTCCTGCAAGCCAGGCATGGGGCTCTGCACTAGAGCTGCAAATGCTGGGTCCCTCATTGTCCCTTTTCTCTTCTCAGGGGGACAACGGGCATGTCCATGATGCAGTGTGACAGGCTTTACCACAGGGAGATAAAAGACTGCCAAGGGTAGGTGGGAGCTGGGAAAAGCCATTTAGGAACACATTTTCAGGGGAGGTGATAGACAAGGGCAAAGCGAAGAATGAGGATGAGTGTGTCAAGTTTCAAAGAGCCAGGAGACAGCACAGCACATTCGGGAAACTACAGCAAGTTCATGAGAACCGACAGCTGATCTGGCAGCATCACCTGGGGATGGAGGCTGAGCCCCAGGGTTAACACTGGGGGTGAGAAGGTTTGTATACTATGGCGAGGAGGTGAGGTACTACACTGTGGGGGCACAGGGAGCTACCGGAGGATTTCAAATATCAGAATCGTAACCGTAATAGAGTATTTAATTGCATCCTAGCTTTCATCAAGGGTAAGATGCACTATAGTTTATGTTCGACTAAGAAAGAGAAATGCTGTCAGTTAAAGTAGGATATGTCATCAAGTGCAAGGTGAGTGCCACCTTAAGAGATATTAAAATGGGGTGAGGGGACAAATCTTAGAACAAGTAAATTGTGGTAGTAGAATAATTAAGAAAGATCCAACACTTGGATCAACTAAAGTAGTGATTATTGCTTACCATGTGACCCAAACTATATTAAGTCCTAGAACAAGAGATGTGCTCATCTTGATGCCCCGCAGCTGTTAGACCCAAGGTACAGAGGGCAGTAGCCAACGACCAGCAGGCCCCAAGTGCCATGTGCAGACTCTAGGAGCAACTGCCTTTGAAAGAGGAAACGGTTGAGAGTGGGCTTTCTGATGGAGAGGATTACTAGCTGGGAAAGTAGGAAAATTGACACCGAATCGGAATTGATGCCCCTACATGACAGAGTTGGTGAAACTTCCCTTCTCAGAGATCTTGAGGCTCCTCTGAAATGAATTTTTCATTTTGGACAGAACATTCAGGATAAATATGATCTGTTTGAGTTCCTGGTTCTCACATTAGGACTGTTTCTTAGGCTTCACTGGCACAAGAAAAGGGTTTTGATAATCCAGGTAAATCCTGACAAAAGCAAAGCACGGGATCTATGAAAATCTAACCACTCAGAGGAGAACAACAGATAAAGGGCCAGGCCGACCTGACCCTGCAGGATAGGTAAGGCTGGTCTGGCAACAGGGGTAGAGGGGAAGTGCCCATCACCTGCTAGAAGAGCTAGAGAAGACCCCTTCCGGAGAGACCACCAGGAGAGGAGAGCAGTAGGTGCTGATGATGAAGAATATTTTAACCAGCAGAGAAGGTCAAAATGGCAAAGTTCCACGATCAGAGTAAACATATGGGATAAAAAATAAAAAATAAAGAAAAAAGATTTTTTTGAAAGGACTTTTTTTTAAAGGAATTTAAACAAAAGTCCTTTTAAAGAGACAGTTGGCTGTTTAAACCAATAGTACAACTCACTGAGAGAATCGCCACATTATTTATTGGGGTAGAAAGGACTTGGAATGTAGAAAGACCTATTCTGCAGAGGAAAAAATAGAATCACTAACAGGCCTCTTGCCTTGCACAGCCAGTGGCTAGAATCCCTGCCTCATGAGACCCTGTGATAGAAGGCTGCTAGAACCATATCAACTATGTTAGTCTTTCTTGGAAGCCAACAAGTGTTTGCCCAGTTAAGAGCACGGAAACAATCAGTCACGTTATGTTATAATGATTGTCGATATCTTTAAAAGCCTTGTCAAGTTCCTTTTTGAGTAACCCTCACCCCACCCTTAGAGAAATTAATCTGTGGTTCACCTCTTTGAAATACCTCATGGTTGTTCCACATTTACCATAGCCCGAAAAAAAAAAAAAAAGCTTTTTATTAACAAAGTGTTCCGAAGGGGGCGCCACTGTAAACAATGAGAGTTTTCGCTTCCGGGACAATTTTGTTGCAGAAACAGCTGAAAGCAATCAGGCCAGACAGAGCCAAGGGCTGAAGGGATTTTTAAAATGACAAAAACCGAACCAAATCTAACCAAAAAAAAATCAAAACCAATGGCCACGACTTCAAGATTGCTACTAAAGGTATGACATTCTCCTAAGACATGCGAGTGACTTGATCACTTTATTTATATATTTATATTTGAAGAAGAAGGAACTATTTGATGCAGCAAATCCACGTTGGTTAAAAATTACCAGATATGGGGGCTCCTGGGTGGCTTAGTGGTTTAGGCCTCTGCCTTCGGCTCAGGTCAAGATTTCAGGGTCCTGGAATGGAGCCCCACATTGGGATCTCTGCTCAGCGGGGAGCCTGCTTGCCCCCTCTCTCTCTGCTTCCCTCTCTACATACTTGTGATCTGTCTGTGAAATGGGTAAATAAGATCTTAAAAAAATGAATTACTAGATGTGAAATACATCGAGGGTATGGGGAAAAAAATGATTTCACCTGATCTGACTAGGAAGTGGTTGAAGCCTGCATTAAAGTGCTACAAAAAGAGTAAAGATCTGGGAAATATATGGGTAAAATTCCCTAGAAAAACAGCAATAATAACTGGCTGCTCTTTATTGACCAGATCCTGCGATAGGCAAAGGAGAGCTGGTTTTAGGCAGAAGATGATCTCCGTTTGTCTTCATGATCTGGCATTTCCTGCAATCCAGGCATGGGGCTCTGCACTAGAGCTGCAAATGCTGGGTCCCTCATTGTCCCTTTTCTCTTCTCAGGGGGACAACGGGCATGTCCATGATGCAGTGTGACAGGCTTTACCACAGGGAGATAAAAGACTGCCAAGGGTAGGTGGGAGCTGGGAAAAGCCATTTAGGAACACATTTTCAGGGGAGGTGATAGACAAGGGCAAAGCGAAGAATGAGGATGAGTGTGTCAAGTTTCCAAGAGCCAGGAGACAGCACAGTGCATTCGGGAAACTACAGCAAGTTCATGACAACCGACAGCTGATCTGGCAGCATCACCTGGGGATGGAGTCTGAGCCCCAGGGTTAACACTGGGGGTGAGAAGGTTTGTATACTATGGCGAGGAGGTGAGGTACTACACTGTGGGGGCACAGGGAGCTACCGGAGGATTTCAAATATCAGAATTGTAACCGTAATAGAGTATTTAATTGCATCCTAGCTTTCATCAAGGGTAAGATGCACTATAGTTTATGTTCGACTAAGAAAGAGAAATGCTGTCAGTTAAGGTAGGATATGTCATCAAGTGCAAGGTGAGTGCCACCTTAAGAGATATTAAAATGGGGGGAGGGGACAATTCTTAGAACAAGTAAATTGTGGTAGTAGAATAATTAAGAAAGATCCAACACTTGGATCAACTAAAGTAGTGATTATTGCTTACCATGTGCCCCAAACTATATTAAGTCCTAGAACAAGAGACGTGCTCATCTTGATGCCCCGCAGCTGTTAGACCCAAGGTACAGAGGGCAGTAGCCAACGACCAGCAGGCCCCAAGTGCCATGTGCAGACTCTAGGAGCAACTGCCTTTTAAGGAGGAAACGGTTGAGAGTGGGCTTTCTGATGGAGAGGATTACTAGCTGGGAAAGTAGGAAAATTGACACAGAATCGGAATTGATGCCCCTACATGACAGAGTTGGTGAAACTTCCCTTCTCAGAGATCTTGAGGCTCCTCTGAAATGAATTTTTCATTTTGGACAGAACATTCAGGATAAATAAGATCTGTTTGAGTTCCTGGTTCTCTCATTAGGACTGTTTCTTAGGCTTCACTGGCACAAGAAAAGGGTTTTGATAATCCAGGTAAATCCTGACAAAAGCAAAGCACGGGATCTATGAAAATCTAACCACTCAGAGGAGAACAACAGATAAAGGGCCAGGCCGACCTGACCCTGCAGGATAGGTAAGGCTGGTCTGGCAACAGGGGTAGAGGGGAAGTGCCCATCACCTGCTAGAAGAGCTAGAGAAGACCCCTTCCGGAGAGACCACCAGGAGAGGAGAGCAGTAGGTGCTGATGATGAAGAATATTTTAACCAGCAGAGAAGGTCAAAATGGCAAAGTTCCACGATCAGAGTAAACATATGGGATAAAAAATAAAAAATAAAGAAAAAAGATTTTTTTGAAAGGACTTTTTTTTAAAGGAATTTAAACAAAAGTCCTTTTAAAGAGACAGTTGGCTGTTTAAACCAATAGTACAACTCACTGAGAGAATCGCCACATTATTTATTGGGGTAGAAAGGACTTGGAATGTAGAAAGACCTATTCTGCAGAGGAAAAAATAGAATCACTAACAGGCCTCTTGCCTTGCACAGCCAGTGGCTAGAATCCCTGCCTCATGAGACCCTGTGCTAGAAGGCTGCTAGAACCATATCAACTATGTTAGTCTTTCTTGGAAGCCAACAAGTGTTTACCCAGTTAAGAGCACGGAAACAATCAGTCACGTTATGTTATAATGATTGTCGATATCTTTAAAAGCCTTGTCAAGTTCCTTTTTGAGTAACCCTCACCCCACCCTTAGAGAAATTTATCTGTGGTTCGCCTCTTTGAAATACCTCATGGTGGTTCCACATTTACCATAGCCCAAAAAAAAAAAAAAAAAGCTTTTTATTAACAAAGTGTTCAGAAGGGGGCGCCACTGTAAACAATGAGAGTTTTCGCTGCCAGGACAATTTTGTTGCAGAAACAGCTGAAAGCAATCAGGCCAGACAGAGCCAAGGGCTGAAGGGATTTTTAAAATGACAAAAACCGAACCAAATCTAACCAAAACAAAACTCAAAACCAATGGCCACGACTTCAAGATTGCTACTAAAAGTATGACATTCTCCTAAGACATGCGAGTGACTTGATCACTTTATTTATATATTTATATTTGAAGAAGAAGGAACTATTTGATGCAGCAAATCCACGTTGGTTAAAAATTACCAGATATGGGGGCTCCTGGGTGGCTCAGTGGTTTAGGCCTCTGCCTTCGGCTCAGGTCATGATTTCAGGGTCCTGGGATGGAGCCCCACATTGGGATCTCTGCTCAGCGGGGAGCCTGCTTGCCCCCTCTCTCTCTGCCTCCCTCTCTACATACTTGTGATCTGTCTGTCAAATGGGTAAATAAGATCTTAAAAAAATGAATTACCCGATCTGAAATACATCGAGAGTATGGGAAGGAAAATGATTTCACCTGATCTGACTAGGAAGTGGTTGAAGCCTGCATTAAAGTGCTACAAAAAGAGTATAGACCTGGGAAATATATGGGGTAAAAATCCCTAGAAAAACAGCAAAAATAACTGGCTGCTCTTTATTGACCAGATCCTGCGATAGGCAAAGAATTGCTGGTTTTAGCCAGAAGATGATCTCCGTTTGTCTTCATGATCTGGCATTTCCTGCAAGCCAGGCATGGGGCTCTGCACTAGAGCTGCAAATGCTGGGTCCCTCATTGTCCCTTTTCTCTTCTCAGGGGGACAACGGGCATGTCCATGATGCAGTGTGACAGGCTTTACCAAAGGGAGATAAAAGATTGCCAAGGGTAAGTGGGAGCTGGGAAAAGCCACTTAGGAACAGATTTTCAGGGGAGGTGATAGACAAGGGCAAAGCGAAGAATGAGGATGAGTGTGTCAAGTTTCAAAGTGCCAGGAGACAGCACAGTGCATTCGGGAAACTACAGCAAGTTCATGACAACAGAGAGCTGATCTGGCAGCATCACCTGGGGATGGAGGCTGAGCCCCAGGGTTAACACTGGGGGTGAGAAGGTTTGTATACTATGGCGAGGAGGTGAGGTACTACACTGTGGGGCACAGGGAGCTACCGGAGGATTTCAAATATCAGAATCGTAACTGTAATAGAGTATTTAATTGCATCCTAGCTTTCATCAAGGGTAAGATGCACTATAGTTTATGTTCGACTAAGAAAGAGAAATGCTGTCAGTTAAAGTAGGATATGTCATCAAGTGCAAGGTGAGTGCCACCTTAAGAGATATTAAAATGGGGTGAGGGGACAAATCTTAGAACAAGTAAATTGTGGTAGTAGAATAATTAAGAAAGATCCAACACTTGGATCAACTAAAGTAGTGATTATTGCTTACCATGTGCCCCAAACTATATTAAGTCCTAGAACAAGAGACGTGCTCATCTTGATGCCCCGCAGCTGTTAGACCCAAGGTACAGAGGGCAGTAGCCAACGACCAGCAGGCCCCAAGTGCCATGTGCAGACTCTAGGAGCAACTGCCTTTGAAAGAGGAAACGATAGAGAGTGGGCTTTCTGAAGGAGAGGATTACTAGCTGGGAAAGTAGGAAAATTGACACAGAATCGGAATGGATGCCCCTACATGACAGAGTTGGTGAAACTTCCCTTCTCAGAGATCTTGAGGCTCCTCTGAAATGAATTTTTCATTTTGGACAGAACATTCAGGATAAATATGATCTGTTTGAGTTCCTGGTTCTCTCATTAGGACTGTTTCTTAGGCTTCACTGGCACAAGAAAAGGGTTTTGATAATCCAGGTATATCCCGACAAAAACAAAGCACGGGATCTATGAAAATCTAACCACTCAGAGGAGAACAACAGATAAAGGGCCAGGCCGACCTGACCCTGCAGGATAGGTAAGGCTGGTCTGGCAACAGGTGTAGAGGGGAAGTGCCCATCGCCTGCTAGAAGAGCTAGAGAAGACCCCTTCCGGAGAGACCACCAGGAGAGGAGAGCAGTAGGTGCTGATGATGAAGAATATTTTAACCAGCAGAGAAGTTCAAAATGACAAAGTTCCACGATCAGAGTAAACATATGGGATAAAAAATAAAAAATAAAGAAAAATGATTTTTTTGAAAGAAATTTTTTTTAAAGGAATTTAAACAAAAGTCCTTTTAAAGAGACAGTTGGCTGTTTAAACCAATAGTACAACTCACTGAGAGAATCGCCACATTATTTATTGGGGTAGAAAGGACCTGGAATGTAGAAAGACCTATTCTGCAGAGGAAAAAATAGAATCACTAACAGGCCTCATGCCTTGCACAGCCAGTGGCTAGAATCCCTGCCTCATGAGACCCTGTGCTAGAAGTCCGCTAGAACCATCTCAACTATGTTACTCTTTCTTGGAAGCCAACAAGTGTTTGCCCAGTTAAGAGCACGGTAACAATCATTCACGTTATGTTATAATGATTGTCGATATCTTTAAAAGCCTTGTCAAGTTCCTTTTTGAGTAACCCTCACCCCACCCTTAGAGAAATTTATCTGTGGTTCACCTCTTTGAAATACCTCATGGTTGTTCCACATTTACCATAGCCCGAGAAAAAAACAAAAAAAAAGCTTTTTATTAACAAAGTGTTCAGAAGGGGGCGCCACTGTAAACAATGAGAGTTTTCGCTGCCGGGACAATTTTGTTGCAGAAACAGCTGAAAGCAATCAGGTCAGACAGAGCCAAGGGCTGGAGGGATTTTTAAAATGACAAAAACCGAACCAAATCTAACCAAAACAAAAATCAAAACCAATGACAACGATTTCAAGATTGCTACTAAAGGTATGACATTCTCCTAAGACATGCGAGTGACTTGATCACTTTATTTATATATTTATATTTGAAGAAGAAGGAACTATTTGATGCAGCAAATCCACGTTGGTTAAAAATTACCAGATATGGGGGCTCCTGGGTGGCTTAGTGGTTTAGGCCTCTGCCTTCGGCTCAGGTCATGATTTCAGGGTCCTGGGATGGAGCCCCACATTGGGATCTCTGCTCAGCGGGGAGCCTGCTTGCCCCCTCTCTCTCTGCTTCCCTCTCTACATACTTGTGATCTGTCTGTGAAATGGGTAAATAAGATCTTAAAAAAATGAATTACTAGATGTGAAATACATCGAGGGTATGGGAAAAAAAATGATTTCACCTGATCTGACTAGGAAGTGGTTGAAGCCTGCATTAAAGTGCTACAAAAAGAGTAAAGATCTGGGAAATATATGGGTAAAATTCCCTAGATAAACAGCAATAATAACTGGCTGCTCTTTATTGACCAGATCCTGCGATAGGCAAAGGAGAGCTGGTTTTAGGCAGAAGATGATCTCCGTTTGTCTTCATGATCTGGCATTTCCTGCAAGCCAGGCATGGGGCTCTGCACTAGAGCTGCAAATGCTGGGTCCCTCATTGTCCCTTTTCTCTTCTCAGGGGGACAACGGGCATGTCCATGATGCAGTGTGACAGGCTTTACCACAGGGAGATAAAAGACTGCCAAGGGTAGGTGGGAGCTGGGAAAAGCCATTTAGGAACACATTTTCAGGGGAGGTGATAGACAAGGGCAAAGCGAAGAATGAGGATGAGTGTGTCAAGTTTCAAAGAGCCAGGAGACAGCACAGCACATTCGGGAAACTACAGCAAGTTCATGAGAACCGACAGCTGATCTGGCAGCATCACCTGGGGATGGAGGCTGAGCCCCAGGGTTAACACTGGGGGTGAGAAGGTTTGTATACTATGGCGAGGAGGTGAGGTACTACACTGTGGGGGCACAGGGAGCTACCGGAGGATTTCAAATATCAGAATCGTAACCGTAATAGAGTATTTAATTGCATCCTAGCTTTCATCAAGGGTAAGATGCACTATAGTTTATGTTCGACTAAGAAAGAGAAATGCTGTCAGTTAAAGTAGGATATGTCATCAAGTGCAAGGTGAGTGCCACCTTAAGAGATATTAAAATGGGGTGAGGGGACAAATCTTAGAACAAGTAAATTGTGGTAGTAGAATAATTAAGAAAGATCCAACACTTGGATCAACTAAAGTAGTGATTATTGCTTACCATGTGCCCCAAACTATATTAAGTCCTAGAACAAGAGATGTGCTCATCTTGATGCCCCGCAGCTGTTAGACCCAAGGTACAGAGGGCAGTAGCCAACGACCAGCAGGCCCCAAGTGCCATGTGCAGACTCTAGGAGCAACTGCCTTTGAAAGAGGAAACGGTTGAGAGTGGGCTTTCTGATGGAGAGGATTACTAGCTGGGAAAGTAGGAAAATTGACACCGAATCGGAATTGATGCCCCTACATGACAGAGTTGGTGAAACTTCCCTTCTCAGAGATCTTGAGGCTCCTCTGAAATGAATTTTTCATTTTGGACAGAACATTCAGGATAAATATGATCTGTTTGAGTTCCTGGTTCTCACATTAGGACTGTTTCTTAGGCTTCACTGGCACAAGAAAAGGGTTTTGATAATCCAGGTAAATCCTGACAAAAGCAAAGCACGGGATCTATGAAAATCTAACCACTCAGAGGAGAACAACAGATAAAGGGCCAGGCCGACCTGACCCTGCAGGATAGGTAAGGCTGGTCTGGCAACAGGGGTAGAGGGGAAGTGCCCATCACCTGCTAGAAGAGCTAGAGAAGACCCCTTCCGGAGAGACCACCAGGAGAGGAGAGCAGTAGGTGCTGATGATGAAGAATATTTTAACCAGCAGAGAAGGTCAAAATGACAAAGTTCCACGATCAGAGTAAACATATGGGATAAAAAATAAAAAATAAAGAAAAAAGATTTTTTTGAAAGGACTTTTTTTTAAAGGAATTTAAACAAAAGTCCTTTTAAAGAGACAGTTGGCTGTTTAAACCAATAGTACAACTCACTGAGAGAATCGCCACATTATTTATTGGGGTAGAAAGGACTTGGAATGTAGAAAGACCTATTCTGCAGAGGAAAAAATAGAATCACTAACAGGCCTCTTGCCTTGCACAGCCAGTGGCTAGAATCCCTGCCTCATGAGACCCTGTGATAGAAGGCTGCTAGAACCATATCAACTATGTTAGTCTTTCTTGGAAGCCAACAAGTGTTTGCCCAGTTAAGAGCACGGAAACAATCAGTCACGTTATGTTATAATGATTGTCGATATCTTTAAAAGCCTTGTCAAGTTCCTTTTTGAGTAACCCTCACCCCACCCTTAGAGAAATTAATCTGTGGTTCACCTCTTTGAAATACCTCATGGTTGTTCCACATTTACCATAGCCCGAAAAAAAAAAAAAAGCTTTTTATTAACAAAGTGTTCCGAAGGGGGCGCCACTGTAAACAATGAGAGTTTTCGCTTCCGGGACAATTTTGTTGCAGAAACAGCTGAAAGCAATCAGGCCAGACAGAGCCAAGGGCTGAAGGGATTTTTAAAATGACAAAAACCGAACCAAATCTAACCAAAAAAAAATCAAAACCAATGGCCACGACTTCAAGATTGCTACTAAAGGTATGACATTCTCCTAAGACATGCGAGTGACTTGATCACTTTATTTATATATTTATATTTGAAGAAGAAGGAACTATTTGATGCAGCAAATCCACGTTGGTTAAAAATTACCAGATATGGGGGCTCCTGGGTGGCTTAGTGGTTTAGGCCTCTGCCTTCGGCTCAGGTCAAGATTTCAGGGTCCTGGAATGGAGCCCCACATTGGGATCTCTGCTCAGCGGGGAGCCTGCTTGCCCCCTCTCTCTCTGCTTCCCTCTCTACATACTTGTGATCTGTCTGTGAAATGGGTAAATAAGATCTTAAAAAAATGAATTACTAGATGTGAAATACATCGAGGGTATGGGGAAAAAAATGATTTCACCTGATCTGACTAGGAAGTGGTTGAAGCCTGCATTAAAGTGCTACAAAAAGAGTAAAGATCTGGGAAATATATGGGTAAAATTCCCTAGAAAAACAGCAATAATAACTGGCTGCTCTTTATTGACCAGATCCTGCGATAGGCAAAGGAGAGCTGGTTTTAGGCAGAAGATGATCTCCGTTTGTCTTCATGATCTGGCATTTCCTGCAATCCAGGCATGGGGCTCTGCACTAGAGCTGCAAATGCTGGGTCCCTCATTGTCCCTTTTCTCTTCTCAGGGGGACAACGGGCATGTCCATGATGCAGTGTGACAGGCTTTACCACAGGGAGATAAAAGACTGCCAAGGGTAGGTGGGAGCTGGGAAAAGCCATTTAGGAACACATTTTCAGGGGAGGTGATAGACAAGGGCAAAGCGAAGAATGAGGATGAGTGTGTCAAGTTTCCAAGAGCCAGGAGACAGCACAGTGCATTCGGGAAACTACAGCAAGTTCATGACAACCGACAGCTGATCTGGCAGCATCACCTGGGGATGGAGTCTGAGCCCCAGGGTTAACACTGGGGGTGAGAAGGTTTGTATACTATGGCGAGGAGGTGAGGTACTACACTGTGGGGGCACAGGGAGCTACCGGAGGATTTCAAATATCAGAATTGTAACCGTAATAGAGTATTTAATTGCATCCTAGCTTTCATCAAGGGTAAGATGCACTATAGTTTATGTTCGACTAAGAAAGAGAAATGCTGTCAGTTAAGGTAGGATATGTCATCAAGTGCAAGGTGAGTGCCACCTTAAGAGATATTAAAATGGGGGGAGGGGACAATTCTTAGAACAAGTAAATTGTGGTAGTAGAATAATTAAGAAAGATCCAACACTTGGATCAACTAAAGTAGTGATTATTGCTTACCATGTGCCCCAAACTATATTAAGTCCTAGAACAAGAGACGTGCTCATCTTGATGCCCCGCAGCTGTTAGACCCAAGGTACAGAGGGCAGTAGCCAACGACCAGCAGGCCCCAAGTGCCATGTGCAGACTCTAGGAGCAACTGCCTTTTAAGGAGGAAACGGTTGAGAGTGGGCTTTCTGATGGAGAGGATTACTAGCTGGGAAAGTAGGAAAATTGACACAGAATCGGAATTGATGCCCCTACATGACAGAGTTGGTGAAACTTCCCTTCTCAGAGATCTTGAGGCTCCTCTGAAATGAATTTTTCATTTTGGACAGAACATTCAGGATAAATAAGATCTGTTTGAGTTCCTGGTTCTCTCATTAGGACTGTTTCTTAGGCTTCACTGGCACAAGAAAAGGGTTTTGATAATCCAGGTAAATCCTGACAAAAGCAAAGCACGGGATCTATGAAAATCTAACCACTCAGAGGAGAACAACAGATAAAGGGCCAGGCCGACCTGACCCTGCAGGATAGGTAAGGCTGGTCTGGCAACAGGGGTAGAGGGGAAGTGCCCATCACCTGCTAGAAGAGCTAGAGAAGACCCCTTCCGGAGAGACCACCAGGAGAGGAGAGCAGTAGGTGCTGATGATGAAGAATATTTTAACCAGCAGAGAAGGTCAAAATGGCAAAGTTCCACGATCAGAGTAAACATATGGGATAAAAAATAAAAATAAAGAAAAAAGATTTTTTTGAAAGGACTTTTTTTTAAAGGAATTTAAACAAAAGTCCTTTTAAAGAGACAGTTGGCTGTTTAAACCAATTAGTACAACTCACTGAGAGAATCGCCACATTATTTATTGGGGTAGAAAGGACTTGGAATGTAGAAAGACCTATTCTGCAGAGGAAAAAATAGAATCACTAACAGGCCTCTTGCCTTGCACAGCCAGTGGCTAGAATCCCTGCCTCATGAGACCCTGTGCTAGAAGGCTGCTAGAACCATATCAACTATGTTAGTCTTTCTTGGAAGCCAACAAGTGTTTACCCAGTTAAGAGCACGGAAACAATCAGTCACGTTATGTTATAATGATTGTCGATATCTTTAAAAGCCTTGTCAAGTTCCTTTTTGAGTAACCCTCACCCCACCCTTAGAGAAATTTATCTGTGGTTCGCCTCTTTGAAATACCTCATGGTGGTTCCACATTTACCATAGCCCAAAAAAAAAAAAAAAAGCTTTTTATTAACAAAGTGTTCAGAAGGGGGCGCCACTGTAAACAATGAGAGTTTTCGCTGCCAGGACAATTTTGTTGCAGAAACAGCTGAAAGCAATCAGGCCAGACAGAGCCAAGGGCTGAAGGGATTTTTAAAATGACAAAAACCGAACCAAATCTAACCAAAACAAAACTCAAAACCAATGGCCACGACTTCAAGATTGCTACTAAAAGTATGACATTCTCCTAAGACATGCGAGTGACTTGATCACTTTATTTATATATTTATATTTGAAGAAGAAGGAACTATTTGATGCAGCAAATCCACGTTGGTTAAAAATTACCAGATATGGGGGCTCCTGGGTGGCTCAGTGGTTTAGGCCTCTGCCTTCGGCTCAGGTCATGATTTCAGGGTCCTGGGATGGAGCCCCACATTGGGATCTCTGCTCAGCGGGGAGCCTGCTTGCCCCCTCTCTCTCTGCCTCCCTCTCTACATACTTGTGATCTGTCTGTCAAATGGGTAAATAAGATCTTAAAAAAATGAATTACCCGATCTGAAATACATCGAGAGTATGGGAAGGAAAATGATTTCACCTGATCTGACTAGGAAGTGGTTGAAGCCTGCATTAAAGTGCTACAAAAAGAGTATAGACCTGGGAAATATATGGGGTAAAAATCCCTAGAAAAACAGCAAAAATAACTGGCTGCTCTTTATTGACCAGATCCTGCGATAGGCAAAGAAGAGCTGGTTTTAGCCAGAAGATGATCTCCGTTTGTCTTCATGATCTGGCATTTCCTGCAAGCCAGGCATGGGGCTCTGCACTAGAGCTGCAAATGCTGGGTCCCTCATTGTCCCTTTTCTCTTCTCAGGGGGACAACGGGCATGTCCATGATGCAGTGTGACAGGCTTTACCAAAGGGAGATAAAAGATTGCCAAGGGTAAGTGGGAGCTGGGAAAAGCCACTTAGGAACAGATTTTCAGGGGAGGTGATAGACAAGGGCAAAGCGAAGAATGAGGATGAGTGTGTCAAGTTTCAAAGTGCCAGGAGACAGCACAGTGCATTCGGGAAACTACAGCAAGTTCATGACAACAGAGAGCTGATCTGGCAGCATCACCTGGGGATGGAGGCTGAGCCCCAGGGTTAACACTGGGGGTGAGAAGGTTTGTATACTATGGCGAGGAGGTGAGGTACTACACTGTGGGGCACAGGGAGCTACCGGAGGATTTCAAATATCAGAATCGTAACTGTAATAGAGTATTTAATTGCATCCTAGCTTTCATCAAGGGTAAGATGCACTATAGTTTATGTTCGACTAAGAAAGAGAAATGCTGTCAGTTAAAGTAGGATATGTCATCAAGTGCAAGGTGAGTGCCACCTTAAGAGATATTAAAATGGGGTGAGGGGACAAATCTTAGAACAAGTAAATTGTGGTAGTAGAATAATTAAGAAAGATCCAACACTTGGATCAACTAAAGTAGTGATTATTGCTTACCATGTGCCCCAAACTATATTAAGTCCTAGAACAAGAGACGTGCTCATCTTGATGCCCCGCAGCTGTTAGACCCAAGGTACAGAGGGCAGTAGCCAACGACCAGCAGGCCCCAAGTGCCATGTGCAGACTCTAGGAGCAACTGCCTTTGAAAGAGGAAACGATAGAGAGTGGGCTTTCTGAAGGAGAGGATTACTAGCTGGGAAAGTAGGAAAATTGACACAGAATCGGAATGGATGCCCCTACATGACAGAGTTGGTGAAACTTCCCTTCTCAGAGATCTTGAGGCTCCTCTGAAATGAATTTTTCATTTTGGACAGAACATTCAGGATAAATATGATCTGTTTGAGTTCCTGGTTCTCTCATTAGGACTGTTTCTTAGGCTTCACTGGCACAAGAAAAGGGTTTTGATAATCCAGGTATATCCCGACAAAAACAAAGCACGGGATCTATGAAAATCTAACCACTCAGAGGAGAACAACAGATAAAGGGCCAGGCCGACCTGACCCTGCAGGATAGGTAAGGCTGGTCTGGCAACAGGTGTAGAGGGGAAGTGCCCATCGCCTGCTAGAAGAGCTAGAGAAGACCCCTTCCGGAGAGACCACCAGGAGAGGAGAGCAGTAGGTGCTGATGATGAAGAATATTTTAACCAGCAGAGAAGTTCAAAATGACAAAGTTCCACGATCAGAGTAAACATATGGGATAAAAAATAAAAAATAAAGAAAAATGATTTTTTTGAAAGAAATTTTTTTTAAAGGAATTTAAACAAAAGTCCTTTTAAAGAGACAGTTGGCTGTTTAAACCAATAGTACAACTCACTGAGAGAATCGCCACATTATTTATTGGGGTAGAAAGGACCTGGAATGTAGAAAGACCTATTCTGCAGAGGAAAAAATAGAATCACTAACAGGCCTCATGCCTTGCACAGCCAGTGGCTAGAATCCCTGCCTCATGAGACCCTGTGCTAGAAGTCCGCTAGAACCATCTCAACTATGTTACTCTTTCTTGGAAGCCAACAAGTGTTTGCCCAGTTAAGAGCACGGTAACAATCATTCACGTTATGTTATAATGATTGTCGATATCTTTAAAAGCCTTGTCAAGTTCCTTTTTGAGTAACCCTCACCCCACCCTTAGAGAAATTTATCTGTGGTTCACCTCTTTGAAATACCTCATGGTTGTTCCACATTTACCATAGCCCGAGAAAAAAACAAAAAAAAAGCTTTTTATTAACAAAGTGTTCAGAAGGGGGCGCCACTGTAAACAATGAGAGTTTTCGCTGCCGGGACAATTTTGTTGCAGAAACAGCTGAAAGCAATCAGGTCAGACAGAGCCAAGGGCTGGAGGGATTTTTAAAATGACAAAAACCGAACCAAATCTAACCAAAACAAAAATCAAAACCAATGACAACGATTTCAAGATTGCTACTAAAGGTATGACATTCTCCTAAGACATGCGAGTGACTTGATCACTTTATTTATATATTTATATTTGAAGAAGAAGGAACTATTTGATGCAGCAAATCCACGTTGGTTAAAAATTACCAGATATGGGGGCTCCTGGGTGGCTTAGTGGTTTAGGCCTCTGCCTTCGGCTCAGGTCATGATTTCAGGGTCCTGGGATGGAGCCCCACATTGGGATCTCTGCTCAGCGGGGAGCCTGCTTGCCCCCTCTCTCTCTGCTTCCCTCTCTACATACTTGTGATCTGTCTGTGAAATGGGTAAATAAGATCTTAAAAAAATGAATTACTAGATGTGAAATACATCGAGGGTATGGGAAAAAAAATGATTTCACCTGATCTGACTAGGAAGTGGTTGAAGCCTGCATTAAAGTGCTACAAAAAGAGTAAAGATCTGGGAAATATATGGGTAAAATTCCCTAGAAAAACAGCAATAATAACTGGCTGCTCTTTATTGACCAGATCCTGCGATAGGCAAAGGAGAGCTGGTTTTAGGCAGAAGATGATCTCCGTTTGTCTTAATGATCTGGCATTTCCTGCAATCCAGGCATGGGGCTCTGCAATAGAGCTGCAAATGCTGGGTCCCTCATTGTCCCTTTTCTCTTCTCAGGGGGACAACGGGCATGTCCATGATGCAGTGTGACAGGCTTTACCACAGGGAGATAAAAGACTGCCAAGGGTAGGTGGGAGCTGGGAAAAGCCATTTAGGAACACATTTTCAGGGGAGGTGATAGACAAGGGCAAAGCGAAGAATGAGGATGAGTGTGTCAAGTTTCCAAGAGCCAGGAGACAGCACAGTGCATTCGGGAAACTACAGCAAGTTCATGACAACCGAGAGCTGATCTGGCAGCATCACCTGGGGATGGAGTCTGAGCCCCAGGGTTAACACTGGGGGTGAGAAGGTTTGTATACTATGGCGAGGAGGTGAGGTACTACACTGTGGGGGCACAGGGAGCTACCGGAGGATTTCAAATATCAGAATTGTAACCGTAATAGAGTATTTAATTGCATCCTAGCTTTCATCAAGGGTAAGATGCACTATAGTTTATGTTCGACTAAGAAAGAGAAATGCTTTCAGTTAAAGTAGGATATGTCATCAAGTGCAAGGTGAGTGCCACCTTAAGAGATATTAAAATGGGGGGAGGGGACAAATCTTAGAACAAGTAAATTGTGGTAGTAGAATAATTAAGAAAGATCCAACACTTGGATCAACTAAAGTAGTGATTATTGCTTACCATGTGCCCCAAACTATATTAAGTCCTAGAACAAGAGACGTGCTCATCTTGATGCCCCGCAGCTGTTAGACCCAAGGTACAGAGGGCAGTAGCCAACGACCAGCAGGCCCCAAGTGCCATGTGCAGACTCTAGGAGCAACTGCCTTTTAAGGAGGAAACGGTTGAGAGTGGGCTTTCTGATGGAGAGGATTACTAGCTGGGAAAGTAGGAAAATTGACACAGAATCGGAATTGATGCCCCTACATGACAGAGTTGGTGAAACTTCCCTTCTCAGAGATCTTGAGGCTCCTCTGAAATGAATTTTTCATTTTGGACAGAACATTCAGGATAAATAAGATCTGTTTGAGTTCCTGGTTCTCTCATTAGGACTGTTTCTTAGGCTTCACTGGCACAAGAAAAGGGTTTTGATAATCCAGGTAAATCCTGACAAAAGCAAAGCACGGGATCTATGAAAATCTAACCACTCAGAGGAGAACAACAGATAAAGGGCCAGGCCGACCTGACCCTGCAGGATAGGTAAGGCTGGTCTGGCAACAGGGGTAGAGGGGAAGTGCCCATCACCTGCTAGAAGAGCTAGAGAAGACCCCTTCCGGAGAGACCACCAGGAGAGGAGAGCAGTAGGTGCTGATGATGAAGAATATTTTAACCAGCAGAGAAGGTCAAAATGGCAAAGTTCCACGATCAGAGTAAACATATGGGATAAAAAATAAAAAATAAAGAAAAAAGATTTTTTTGAAAGGACTTTTTTTTAAAGGAATTTAAACAAAAGTCCTTTTAAAGAGACAGTTGGCTGTTTAAACCAATAGTACAACTCACTGAGAGAATCGCCACATTATTTATTGGGGTAGAAAGGACTTGGAATGTAGAAAGACCTATTCTGCAGAGGAAAAAATAGAATCACTAACAGGCCTCTTGCCTTGCACAGCCAGTGGCTAGAATCCCTGCCTCATGAGACCCTGTGCTAGAAGGCTGCTAGAACCATATCAACTATGTTAGTCTTTCTTGGAAGCCAACAAGTGTTTACCCAGTTAAGAGCACGGAAACAATCAGTCACGTTATGTTATAATGATTGTCGATATCTTTAAAAGCCTTGTCAAGTTCCTTTTTGAGTAACCCTCACCCCACCCTTAGAGAAATTTATCTGTGGTTCGCCTCTTTGAAATACCTCATGGTGGTTCCACATTTACCATAGCCCAAAAAAAAAAAAAAAAGCTTTTTATTAACAAAGTGTTCAGAAGGGGGCGCCACTGTAAACAATGAGAGTTTTCGCTGCCGGGACAATTTTGTTGCAGAAACAGCTGAAAGCAATCAGGCCAGACAGAGCCAAGGGCTGAAGGGATTTTTAAAATGACAAAAACCGAACCAAATCTAACCAAAACAAAACTCAAAACCAATGGCCACGACTTCAAGATTGCTACTAAAAGTATGACATTCTCCTAAGACATGCGAGTGACTTGATCACTTTATTTATATATTTATATTTGAAGAAGAAGGAACTATTTGATGCAGCAAATCCACGTTGGTTAAAAATTACCAGATATGGGGGCTCCTGGGTGGCTCAGTGGTTTAGGCCTCTGCCTTCGGCTCAGGTCATGATTTCAGGGTCCTGGGATGGAGCCCCACATTGGGATCTCTGCTCAGCGGGGAGCCTGCTTGCCCCCTCTCTCTCTGCCTCCCTCTCTACATACTTGTGATCTGTCTGTCAAATGGGTAAATAAGATCTTAAAAAAATGAATTAACCGATCTGAAATACATCGAGAGTATGGGAAGGAAAATGATTTCACCTGATCTGACTAGGAAGTGGTTGAAGCCTGCATTAAAGTGCTACAAAAAGAGTATAGACCTGGGAAATATATGGGGTAAAAATCCCTAGAAAAACAGCAAAAATAACTGGCTGCTCTTTATTGACCAGATCCTGCGATAGGCAAAGAATTGCTGGTTTTAGCCAGAAGATGATCTCCGTTTGTCTTCATGATCTGGCATTTCCTGCAAGCCAGGCATGGGGCTCTGCACTAGAGCTGCAAATGCTGGGTCCCTCATTGTCCCTTTTCTCTTCTCAGGGGGACAACGGGCATGTCCATGATGCAGTGTGACAGGCTTTACCAAAGGGAGATAAAAGATTGCCAAGGGTAAGTGGGAGCTGGGAAAAGCCACTTAGGAACAGATTTTCAGGGGAGGTGATAGACAAGGGCAAAGCGAAGAATGAGGATGAGTGTGTCAAGTTTCAAAGTGCCAGGAGACAGCACAGTGCATTCGGGAAACTACAGCAAGTTCATGACAACAGAGAGCTGATCTGGCAGCATCACCTGGGGATGGAGGCTGAGCCCCAGGGTTAACACTGGGGGTGAGAAGGTTTGTATACTATGGCGAGGAGGTGAGGTACTACACTGTGGGGGCACAGGGAGCTACCGGAGGATTTCAAATATCAGAATCGTAACCGTAATAGAGTATTTAATTGCATCCTAGCTTTCATCAAGGGTAAGATGCACTATAGTTTATGTTCGACTAAGAAAGAGAAATGCTGTCAGTTAAAGTAGGATATGTCATCAAGTGCAAGGTGAGTGCCACCTTAAGAGATATTAAAATGGGGTGAGGGGACAAATCTTAGAACAAGTAAATTGTGGTAGTAGAATAATTAAGAAAGATCCAACACTTGGATCAACTAAAGTAGTGATTATTGCTTACCATGTGCCCCAAACTATATTAAGTCCTAGAACAAGAGACGTGCTCATCTTGATGCCCCGCAGCTGTTAGACCCAAGGTACAGAGGGCAGTAGCCAACGACCAGCAGGCCCCAAGTGCCATGTGCAGACTCTAGGAGCAACTGCCTTTGAAAGAGGAAACGATAGAGAGTGGGCTTTCTGAAGGAGAGGATTACTAGCTGGGAAAGTAGGAAAATTGACACAGAATCGGAATTGATGCCCCTACATGACAGAGTTGGTGAAACTTCCCTTCTCAGAGATCTTGAGGCTCCTCTGAAATGAATTTTTCATTTTGGACAGAACATTCAGGATAAATATGATCTGTTTGAGTTCCTGGTTCTCTCATTAGGACTGTTTCTTAGGCTTCACTGGCACAAGAAAAGGGTTTTGATAATCCAGGTATATCCCGACAAAAACAAAGCACGGGATCTATGAAAATCTAACCACTCAGAGGAGAACAACAGATAAAGGGCCAGGCCGACCTGACCCTGCAGGATAGGTAAGGCTGGTCTGGCAACAGGTGTAGAGGGGAAGTGCCCATCGCCTGCTAGAAGAGCTAGAGAAGACCCCTTCCGGAGAGACCACCAGGAGAGGAGAGCAGTAGGTGCTGATGATGAAGAATATTTTAACCAGCAGAGAAGTTCAAAATGACAAAGTTCCACGATCAGAGTAAACATATGGGATAAAAAATAAAAAATAAAGAAAAATGATTTTTTTGAAAGAAATTTTTTTTAAAGGAATTTAAACAAAAGTCCTTTTAAAGAGACAGTTGGCTGTTTAAACCAATAGTACAACTCACTGAGAGAATCGCCACATTATTTATTGGGGTAGAAAGGACCTGGAATGTAGAAAGACCTATTCTGCAGAGGAAAAAATAGAATCACTAACAGGCCTCATGCCTTGCACAGCCAGTGGCTAGAATCCCTGCCTCATGAGACCCTGTGCTAGAAGTCCGCTAGAACCATCTCAACTATGTTACTCTTTCTTGGAAGCCAACAAGTGTTTGCCCAGTTAAGAGCACGGTAACAATCATTCACGTTATGTTATAATGATTGTCGATATCTTTAAAAGCCTTGTCAAGTTCCTTTTTGAGTAACCCTCACCCCACCCTTAGAGAAATTTATCTGTGGTTCACCTCTTTGAAATACCTCATGGTTGTTCCACATTTACCATAGCCCGAGAAAAAAACAAAAAAAAAGCTTTTTATTAACAAAGTGTTCAGAAGGGGGCGCCACTGTAAACAATGAGAGTTTTCGCTGCCGGGACAATTTTGTTGCAGAAACAGCTGAAAGCAATCAGGTCAGACAGAGCCAAGGGCTGGAGGGATTTTTAAAATGACAAAAACCGAACCAAATCTAACCAAAACAAAAATCAAAACCAATGACAACGATTTCAAGATTGCTACTAAAGGTATGACATTCTCCTAAGACATGCGAGTGACTTGATCACTTCATCTATATATTTATATTTGAAGAAGAAGGAACTATTTGATGCAGCAAATCCACGTTGGTTAAAAATTACCAGATAGGGGGGCTCCTGGGTGGCTCAGTGGTTTAGGCGTCTGCCTTCGGATCAGGTCATGAATTCAGGGTCCTGGGATGGAGCCCCACATTGGGATCTCTGCTCAGCGGGGAGCCTGCTTCCCCCCTCTCTCTCTGCCTCCCTCTCTACCTACTTGTGATCTGTCTGTCAAATGGGTAAATAAGATCTTAAAAAAAAAGAATTACTAGATGTGAAATACATCGAGGGTATGGGAAGGAAAATGATTTCACCTGATCTGACTAGGAAGTGGTTGAAGCCTGAATAAAAGTGCTACAAAAAGAGTAAAGACCTGGGAAATATATGGGTTAAAAATCCCTAGAAAAACAGCAATAATAACTGGCTGCTCTTTATAGACCAGATCCTGCGATAGGCAAAGAAGAGCTGGTTTTAGCCAGAAGATGATCTCCGTTTGTCTTCATGATCTGGCATTTCCTGCAAGCCAGGCATGGGGCTCTGCACTAGAGCTGCAAATGCTGGGTCCCTCATTGTCCCTTTTCTCTTCTCAGGGGGACAACGGGCATGTCCATGATGCAGTGTGACAGGCTTTACCACAGGGAGATAAAAGACTGCCAAGGGTAGGTGGGAGCTGGGAAAAGCCACTTAGGAACAGATTTTCAGGGGAGGTGATAGACAAGGGCAAAGCGAAGAATGAGGATGAGTGTGTCAAGTTTCAAAGTGCCAGGAGACAGCACAGTGCATTCGGGAAACTACAGCAAGTTCATGACAACCGAGAGCTGATCTGGCAGCATCACCTGGGGATGGAGGCTGAGCCCCGGTGTTAACACTGTGGGTGAGAAGGTTTGTATACTATGGCGAGGAGGTGAGGTACTACACTGTGGGGCACAGGGAGCTACCGGAGGATTTCAAATATCAGAATCGTAACTGTAATAGTGTATTTAATTGCATCCTAGCTTTCATCAAGGGTAAGATGCACTATAGTTTATGTTCGACTAAGAAAGAGAAATGCTGTCAGTTAAAGTAGGATATGTCATCAAGTGCAAGGTGAGTGCCACCTTAAGAGATATTAAAATGGGGGGAGGGGACAAATCTTAGAACAAGTAAATTGTGGTAGTAGAATAATTAAGAAAGATCCAACACTTGGATCAACTAAAGTAGTGATTATTGCTTACCATGTGCCCCAAACTATATTAAGTCCTAGAACAAGAGACGTGCTCATCTTGATGCCCCGCAGCTGTTAGACCCAAGGTACAGAGGGCAGTAGCCAACGACCAGCAGGCCCCAAGTGCCATGTGCAGACTCTAGGAGCAACTGCCTTTTAAGGAGGAAACGGTTGAGAGTGGGCTTTCTGATGGAGAGGATTACTAGCTGGGAAAGTAGGAAAATTGACACAGAATCGGAATTGATGCCCCTACATGACAGAGTTGGTGAAACTTCCCTTCTCAGAGATCTTGAGGCTCCTCTGAAATGAATTTTTCATTTTGGACAGAACATTCAGGATAAATATGATCTGTTTGAGTTCCTGGTTCTCTCATTAGGACTGTTTCTTAGGCTTCACTGGCACAAGAAAAGGGTTTTGATAATCCAGGTAAATCCTGACAAAAGCAAAGCACGGGATCTATGAAAATCTAACCACTCAGAGGAGAACAACAGATAAAGGGCCAGGCCGACCTGACCCTGCAGGATAGGTAAGGCTGGTCTGGCAACAGGGGTAGAGGGGAAGTGCCCATCACCTGCTAGAAGAGCTAGAGAAGACCCCTTCCGGAGAGACCACCAGGAGAGGAGAGCAGTAGGTGCTGATGATGAAGAATATTTTAACCAGCAGAGAAGGTCAAAATGATAAAGTTCCACGATCAGAGTAAACATATGGGATAAAAAATAAAAAATAAAGAAAAAAGATTTTTTTGAAAGGACTTTTTTTTAAAGGAATTTAAACAAAAGTCCTTTTAAAGAGACAGTTGGCTGTTTAAACCAATAGTACAACTCACTGAGAGAATCGCCACATTATTTATTGGGGTAGAAAGGACCTGGAATGTAGAAAGACCTAATCTGCAGAGGAAAAAATAGAATCACGAACAGCCCTCATGCCTTGCACAGCCAGTGGCTAGAATCCCTGCCTCATCAGACCCTGTGCTAGAAGGCTGCTAGAACCATCTCAACTATGTTAGTCTTTCTTGGAAGCCAACAAGTGTTTGCCCAGTTAAGAGCACGGTAACAATCATTCACGTTATGTTATAATGATTGTCGATATCTTTAAAAGCCTTGTCAAGTTCCTTTTTGAGTAACCCTCACCCCACCCTTAGAGAAATTTATCTGTGGTTCGCCTCTTTGAAATACCTCATGGTTGTTTCACATTTACCATAGCCCGAAAAAAAAAAAAAAAAGCTTTTTATTAACAAAGTGTTCAGAAGGGGGCGCCACTGTAAACAATGAGAGTTTTCGCTGCCCGGACAATATTGTTGCAGAAACAGCTGAAAGCAATCAGGTCAGACAGAGCCAAGGGCTGAAGGGATTTTTAAAATGACAAAAACCGAACCAAATCTAACCAAAACAAAAATCAAAACCAATGGCCACGATTTCAAGATTGCTACTAAAGGTATGACATTCTCCTAAGACATGCGAGTGACTTGATCACTTCATTTATATATTTATATTTGAAGAAGAAGGAACTATTTGATGCAGCAAATCCACGTTGGTTAAAAATTACCAGATATGGTGGCTCCTGGGTGGCTCAGTGGTTTAGGCCTCTGCCTTCGGCTCAGGTCAAGATTTCAGGGTCCTGGGATGGAGCCACACATTGGGATCTCTGCTCAGCGGGGAGCCTGCTTGCCCCCTCTCTCTCTGCTTCCCTCTCTACATACTTGTGATCTGTCTGTGAAATGGGTAAATAAAATCTTAAAAAAATGAATTACTAGATGTGAAATACATCGAGGGTATGGGAAAAAAAATGATTTCACCTGATCTGACTAGGAAGTGTTTGAAGCCTGCATTAAACTGCTACAAAAAGAGTAAAGACCTAGGAAATATATGGGGTAAAATTCCCTAGAAAAACAGCAATAATAACTGGCTGCTCTTTATTGACCAGATCCTGCGATAGGCAAGGAGAGCTGGTTTTAGGCTGAAGATGATCTCCGTTTTTCTCATGATCTGGCATTTCCTGCAAGCCAGGCATGGGGCTCTGCACTAGAGCTGCAAATGCTGGGTCCCTCATTGTCCCTTTTCTCTTCTCAGGGGGACAACGGGCATGTCCATGATGCAGTGTGACAGGCTTTACCACAGGGAGATAAAAGACTGCCACTAGTAGGTGGGAGCTGGGAAAAGCCACTTAGGAACAGATTTTCAGGGGAGGTGATAGACAAGGGCAAATCGAAGAATGAGGATGAGTGTGTCAAGTTTCAAAGTGCCAGGAGACAGCACAGTGCATTCGGGAAACTACAGCAAGTTCATGACAAGCGACAGCTGATCTGGCAGCATCACCTGGGGATGGAGGCTGAGCCCCGGGGTTAACACTGGGGGTGAGAAGGTTTGTATACTATGGCGTGGAGGTGAGGTACTACACTGTGGGGGCACAGGGAGCTACCGGAGGATTTCAAATATCAGAATCGTAACCGTAATAGAGTATTTAATTGCATCCTAGCTTTCATCAAGGGTAAGATGCACTATAGTTTATGTTTGACTAAGAAAGAGGAATGCTGTCAGTTAAAGTAGGATATGTCATCAAGTGCAAGGTGAGTGCCACCTTAAGAGATATTAAAATGGGGTGTGGGGACAAATCTTAGAACAAGTAAATTGTGGTAGTAGAATAATTAAGAAAGATCCAACACTTGGATCAACTAAAGTAGTGATTATTGCTTACCATGTGCCCCAAACTATATTAAGTCCTAGAACAAGAGACGTGCTCATCTTGATGCCCCGCAGCTGTTAGACCCAAGGTACAGAGGGCAGTAGCCAACGACCAGCAGGCCCCAAGTGCCATGTGCAGACTGTAGGAGCAACTGCCTTTGAAAGAGGAAATGGTTGAGAGTGGGCTTTCTGAAGGAGAGGATTACTAGCTGGGAAAGTAGGAAAATTGACACAGAATCGGAATTGATGCCCCTACATGACAGAGTTGGTGAAACTTCCCTTCTCAGAGATCTTGAGGCTCCTCTGAAATGAATATTTCATTTTGGACAGAACATTCAGATAAATATGATCTGTTTGAGTTTCTGGTTCTCTCATTAGGAGTGTTTCTTAGGCTTCACTGGCACAAGAAAAGGGTTTTGATAATCCAGGTAAATCCTGACAAAAGCAAAGCACGGGATCTATGAAAATCTAACCACTCAGAGGAGAACAACAGATAAAGGGCCAGGCCGACCTGACCCTGCAGGATAGGTAAGGCTGGTCTGGCAACAGGGGTAGAGGGGAAGTGCCCATCACCTGCTAGAAGAGCAAGAGAAGGCCCCTTCCTGAGAGACCACCAGGAGAGGAGAGCAGTAGGTGCTGATGATGAAGAATATTTTAACCAGCAAAGAAGGTCAAAATGACAAACTTCCACGATCAGAGTAAACATATGGGATAAAAAATAAAAATAAAGAAAAAAGATTTTTTTGAAAGGACTTTTTTTTATAGGAATTTAAACAAAAGTCCTTTTAAAGAGACAGTTGGCTGTTTAAACCAATAGTACAACTCACTGAGAGAATCGCCACATTATTTATTGGGGTAGAAAGGACTTGGAATGTAGAAAGACCTATTCTGCTGAGGAAAAAAATAGAATCACTAACGGGCCTCATGCCTTGCACAGCCAGTGGCTAGAATCCCTGCCTCATGAGACCCTGTGCTAGAAGGCTGCTAGAACCATATCAACTATGTTAGTCTTTCTTGGAAGCCAACAAGTGTTTGCCCAGTTGAGAGCACGGAAACAATCAGTCACGTTATGTTATAATGATTGTCAATATCTTTAAAAGTCTTGTCAAGTTCCTTTTTGAGTAACCCTCACCCCACCCTTAGAGAAATTTATCTGTGGTTCGCCTCTTTGAAATACCTCATGGTTGTTCCACATTTACCATAGCCCGAAAAAAAAAAAAAAAAAGCTTTTTTAACAAAGTGTGCAGAAGGGGGCGCCACTGTAAACAATGAGAGTTTTCGCTGCCGGGACAATTTTGTTGCAGAAACAGCTGAAAGCAATCAGGTCAGACAGAGCCAAGGGCTGAAGGGATTTTTAAAATGACAAAAACCGAACCAAATCTAACCAAAACAAAAATCAAATCCAATGGCCACGATCACGATTTCAAGATTGCTACTAAAGGTATGACATTCTCCTAAGACATGGAGTGACTTGATCACTTTATTTATATATTTATATTTGAAGAAGAAGGAACTATTTGATGCAGCAAATCCACGTTGGTTAAAAATTACCAGATATGGGGGCTCCTGGGTGGCTCAGTGGTTTAGGCCTCTGCCTTCGGCTCAGGTCATGATTTCAGGGTCCTGGGATGGAGCCCCACATTGGGATCTCTGCTCAGCGGGGAGCCTGCTTGCCCCCTCTCTCTCTGCCTCACTCTCTACATACTTGTGATCTGTCTGTCAAATGGGTAAATAAGATCTTAAAAAAATGAATTACTAGATGTGAAACACATCGAGGGTATGGGAATGAAAATGATTTCACCTGATCTGACTAGGAAGTGGTTGAAGCCTGCATTAAAGTGCTACAAAAAGAGTAAAGACCTGGGAAATATATGGGGTAAAAATCCCTAGAAAAAAAGCAATAATAACTGGCTGCTCTTTATTGACCAGATCCTGCGATAGGCATAGAAGAGCTGGTTTTAGCCAGAAGATGATCTCATTTGTCTTCATGATCTGGCATTTCCTGCAAGCCAGGCATGGGGCTCTGCACTAGAGCTGCAAATGCTGGGTCCCTCATTGTCCCTTTTCTCTTCTCGGGGACAACGGGAATGTCCATGATGCAGTGTGACAGGCTTTACCAAAGGGAGATAAAAGACTGCCAAGGGTAAGTGGGAGCTGGGAAAAGCCACTTAGGAACAGATTTTCAGGGGAGGTGATAGACAAGGGCAAAGCGAAGAATGAGGATGAGTGTGTCAAGTTTCAAAGTGCCAGGAGACAGCACAGTGCATTCGGGAAACTACAGCAAGTTCATGACAACCGAGAGCTGATCTGGCAGCATCACCTGGGGATGGAGGCTGAGCCCCGGGGTTAACACTGGGGGTGAGAAGGTTTGTATACTATGGCGAGGAGGTGAGGTACTACACTGTGGGGGCACAGGGAGCTACCGGAGGATTTCAAATATCAGAATCGTAACCGTAATAGAGTATTTAATTGCATCCTAGCTTTCATCAAGGGTAAGATGCACTATAGTTTATGATCGACTAAGAAAGAGAAATGCTGTCAGTTAAAGTAGGATATGTCATCAAGTGCAAGGTGAGTGCCACC
Source organism: Mustela nivalis (assembly GCF_964662115.1). NCBI lineage: Eukaryota > Metazoa > Chordata > Mammalia > Carnivora > Mustelidae > Mustela > Mustela nivalis. The sequence goes on from NW_028135695.1 coordinate 157,604, forward strand.
TTAAGAGGTATTAAAATGGGGGGAGGGGACAAATCATAGAACAAGTAAATTGTGGTAGTAGAATAATTAAGAAAGATCCAACACTTGGATCAACTAAAGAAGTGATTATTGCTTACCATGTGCCCCAAACTATATTAAGTCCTAGAACAAGAGACGTGCTCATCTTGATGCCCCGCAGCTGTTAGACCCAAGGTACAGAGGGCAGTAGCCAACGACCAGCAGGCCCCAAGTGCCATGTGCAGACTCTAGGAGCAACTGCCTTTGAAAGAGGAAATGGTTGAGAGTGGGCTTTCTGATGGAGAGGATTAGTAGCTGGGAAAGTAGGAAAATTGACACAGAATCGGAATTGATGCCCCTACATGACAGAGTTGGTGAAACTTCCCTTCTCAGAGATCTTGAGGCTCCTCTGAAATGAATTTTTCATTTTGGACAGAACATTCAGGATACATATGATCTGTTTGAGTTCCTGGTTCTCTCATTAGGACTGTTTCTTAGGCTTCACTGGCACAAGAAAAGGGTTTTGATAATCCAGGTAAATCCTGACAAAAGCAAAGCACGGGATCTATGAAAATCTAACCACTCAGAGGAGAACAACAGATAAAGGGCCAGGCTGACCTGACCCTGCAGGATAGGTAAGGCTGGTCTGGCAACAGGGGTAGAGGGGAAGTGCCCATCACCTGCTAGAAGAGCTAGAGAAGACCCCTTCCGGAGAGACCACCAGGAGAGGAGAGCAGTAGGTGCTGATGATGAAGAATATTTTAACCAACAGAGAAGGTCAAAATGACAAAGTTCCACGATCAGAGTAAACATATGGGAAAAAAATAAAAAATAAAGAAAAATGATTTTTTTGAAAGGACTTTTTTTTAAAGGAATTTAAACAAAAGTCCTTTTAAAGAGACAGTTGGCTGTTTAAACCAATAGTACAACTCACTGAGAGAATCGCCACATTATTTATTGGGGTAGAAAGGACTTGGAATGTAGAAAGACCTATTCTGCAGAGGAAAAAATGGAATCACTAACAGGCCTCATGCCTTGCACAGCCAGTGGCTAGAATCCCTGCCTCATGAGACCCTGTGCTAGAAGGTTGCTAGAACCATATCAACTATGTTAGTCTTTCTTGGAAGCCAACAAGTGTTTGCCCAGTTAAGAGCACGGAAACAATCAGTCACGTTATGTTATAATGATTGTCGATATCTTTAAAAGCCTTGTCAAGTTCCTTTTTGAGTAACCCTCACCCCACCCCTAGAGAAATTTATCTGTGGTTCACCTCTTTGGAATACCTCATGGTTGTTCCACATTTACCATAGCCCGAAAAAAAAAAAAAAAGCTTTTATTAACAAAGTGTTCAGAAGGGGGCGCCACTGTAAACAATGAGGTTTTCGCTGCCGGGACAATTTTGTTGCAGAAACAGCTGAAAGCAATCAGGTCAGACAGAGCCAAGGGCTGAAGGGATTTTTAAAATGACAAAAACCGAACCAAATCTAACCAAAACAAAAATCAAAACCATTGACCACGATTTCAAGATTGCTACTAAAGGTATGACATTCTCCTAAGACATGCGAGTGACTTGATCACTTTATTTATATATTTATATTTGAAGAAGAAGGAACTATTTGATGCAGCATATCCACGTTGGTTAAAAATTACCAGATAGGGGGGCTCCTGGGTGGCTCAGTGGTTTAGGCCTCTGCCTTCGGCTCAGGTCATGAATTCAGGGTCCTGGGATGGAGCCCCACATTGGGATCTCTGCTCAGCGGGGAGCCTGCTTCCCCCCTCTCTCTCTGCCTCCCTCTCTACCTATTATTGATCTGTCTGTCAAATGGGTAAATAAGATCTTTAAAAAAAGAATTACTAGATGTGAAATACATCGAGGGAATGGGAAGGAAATTGATTTCACCTGATCTGACTAGGAAGTGGTTGAAGCCTGAATTAAAGTGCTACAAAAAGAGTAAAGACCTGGAAATATATGGGGTAAAAATCCCTAGAAAAACAGCAATAATAACTGGCTGCTCTTTATTGACCAGATCCTGTGATAGGCAAAGAAGAGCTGGTTTTAGCCAGAAGATGATTTCCTTTGTCTTCATGATCTGGCATTTCCTGCAAGCCAGGCATGGGGCTCTGCACTAGAGCTGCAAATGCTGGGTCCCTCATTGTCCCTTTTCTCTTCTCAGGGGAACAACGGGCATGTCCATGATGCAGTGTGACAGGCTTTACCACAGGGAGATAAAAGACTGCCACTAGTAGGTGGGAGCTGGGAAAAGCCACTTAGGAACAGATTTTCAGGGGAGGTGATATACAAGGGCAAAGCGAAGAATGAGGATGAGTGTGTCAAGTTTCAAAGTGCCAGGAGACAGCACAGTGCATTCGGGAAACTACAGCAAGTTCATGACAACCGAGAGCTGATCTGGCAGCATCACCTGGGGATGGAGGCTGAGCCCCGGTGTTAACACTGTGGGTGAGAAGGTTTGTATACTATGGCGAGGAGGTGAGGTACTACACTGTGGGGCACAGGGAGCTACCGGAGGATTTCAAATATCAGAATCGTAACTGTAATAGAGTATTTAATTGCATCCTAGCTTTCATCAAGGGTAAGATGCACTATAGTTTATGTTCGACTAAGAAAGAGAAATGCTGTCAGTTAAAGTAGGATATGTCATCAAGTGCAAGGTGAGTGCCACCTTAAGAGTTATTAAAATGGGGGGAGGGGACAAATCTTAGAACAAGTAAATTGTGGTAGTAGAATAATTAAGAAAGATCCAACACTTGGATCAACTAAAGTAGTGATTATTGCTTATCATGTGCCCCAAACTATATTAAGTCCTAGAACAAGAGAAGTGCTCATCTTGATGCCCCGCTGCTGTTAGACCCAATATACAGAGGGCAGTAGCCAACGACCAGCAGGCCCCAAGTGCCATGTGCAGACTCTAGGAGCAACTGCCTTTGAAAGAGGAAACGGTTGAGAGTGGGCTTTTTGATGTAGAGAATTACTAGCTGGGAAAGTAGGAAAATTGACACAGAATCGGAATTGAAGTCCCTACATGACAGAGTTGGTGAAACTTCCCTTCTCAGAGATCTTGAGGCTCCTCTGAAATGAATTTTTCATTTTAGACAGAACATTCAGGATATATATGATCTGTTTGAGTTCCTGGTTCTCTCATTAGGACTGTTTCTTAGGCTTCACTGGCACAAGAAAAGGGTTTTGATAATCCAGGTAAATCCTGACAAAAGCAAAGCACGGGATCTATGAAAATCTAACCACTCAGAGGAGAACAACAGATAAAGGGCCAGGCCGACCTGACCCTGCAGGATAGGTAAGGCTGGTCTGGCAACAGGGGTAGAGGGGAAATGCCCATCACCTGCTAGAAGAGCTAGAGAAGACCCCTTCCAGAGAGACCACCAGGAGAGGAGAGCAGTAGGTGCTGATGATGAAGAATATTTTAACCAGCAAAGAAGGTCAAAATGACAAACTTCCACGATCAGAGTAAACATATGGGATAAAAAATAAAAATAAAGAAAAAAGATTTTTTTGAAAGGACTTTTTTTTATAGGAATTTAAACAAAAGTCCTTTTAAAGAGACAGTTGGCTGTTTAAACCAATAGTACAACTCACTGAGAGAATCGCCACATTATTTATTGGGGTAGAAAGGACCTGGAATGTAGAAAGACCTATTCTGCAGAGGAAAAAATAGAATCACTAACAGGCCTCATGCCTTGCATAGCCAGTGGCTAAAATCCCTGCCTCATGAGACCCTGTGCTAGAAGGCCGCTAGAACCATCTCAACTATGTTAGTCTTTCTTGGAAGCCAACAAGTGTTTGCCCAGTTAAGAGCACGGTAACAATCATTCACGTTATGTTATAATGATTGTCGATATCTTTAAAAGCCTTGTCAAGTTACTTTTTGAGTAACCCTCACCCCACCCTTAGAGAAATTTATCTGTGGTTCACCACTTTGAAATACCTCATGGTTGTTCCACATTTACCACATTATTTATTTATCTCTTAAGGTGGCACTCACCTTGCTCTTGATGACATATCCTACTTTAACTGACAACATTTCTCTTTCTTAGTCGAACATAAACTATAGTGCATCTTACCCTTGATGAAAGCTAGGATGCAATGAAATACTCTATTACGGTTACGATTCTGATATTTGAAATCCTCCGGTAGCTCCCTGTGCCCCCACAGTGTAGTACCTCACCTCCTCGCCATAGTATAGAAACCTTCTCACCCCCAGGGTTAACCCCGGGGCTCAGCCTCCATCCCCAGGTGATGCTGCCAGATCAGCTGTCGGTTGTCATGAACTTGCTGTAGTTTCCCGAATGCACTGTGCTGTCTCCTGGCACTTTGAAACTTGACACACTCATCCTCATTCTTCGCTTTGCCCTTGTCTATCACCTCCCCTGAAAATCTGTTCCTAAGTGGCTTTTTCCAGCTCCCACCTACCCTTGGCAGTCTTTTATCTCCCTTGGTAAAGCCTGTCACACTCCATCATGGACATGCCCGTTGTCCCCCTAGAAGAGAAAAGGGACAATAAGGGAACCAGCATTTGCAGCTCTAGTGCAGAGCCCCATGCCTGGCTTGCAGGAAATGCCAGATCATGAAGACAAACGGAGATCATATTCTGCCTAAAACCAGCTCTTATTTGCCTATCGCAGCATCTGGTCTATAAAGAGCAGCCAGTTATTATTGCTGTTTTTCTAGGGATTTTTACCCCATATATTTCCCAGGTCTTTACTCTTTTGTAGCACTTTAATTCAGGCTTCAACCACTTCCTAGTCAGATCAGGTGAAATCATTTTCATTCCCATACCCTCGATGTATTTCACATCTAGTAATTCTTTTTTTTAATATCTTATTTACCCATTTGACAGACAGATCACAAGTAGGTAGAGAGGGAGGCAGAGAGAGAGGGGGGAAGCAGGCTCCCCGCTGAGCAGAGATCCCAATGTGGGGCTCCATCCCAGTACCCTGAATTAATGACCTGAGCCGAAGGCAGACGCCTAAACCACTGAGCCACCCAGGAGCCCCCATATCTGGTAATTTTTAACCAACGTGGATTTGCTGCATCAAATAGTTCCTTCTTCTTCAAATATAAATATATAAATAAAGTGATCAAGTCACTCGCATGTCTTAGGAGAATGTCATACCTTTAGTAGCAATCTTGAAATCGTGGCCATTGGTTTTAATTTTTGTTTTGGTTAGATTTGGTTCGGTTTTTTCCATTTTAAAAATCCCTCCAGCCCTTGGCTCTGTCTGACCTGATTGCTTTCAGCTGTTTCTGCAACAAAATTGTCCCGGCAGCGAAAACTCTCATTGTTTACAATGGCACCCCTTCTGAACACTTTGTTAATAAAAAGCTTTTTTTGGTTGTTGTTGTTTTTTTGTTTTTTTGTTTTTTGGCTACGGAAAATGTGGAACAACCATGAGGTATTTCAAAGAGGTGAACCACAGATAAATTTCTCTAAGGGTGGGGTGAGGGTTACCCAGAAAGGAACTTGACAACGCTTAATGATATCGACAATCATTATAACATAACGTGACTGATTCTTACCGTGCAATTAACTGGGCAAACACTTGTTGGCTTCCAAGAAAGACTAACATAGTTGCGATGGTTCTAGCGGCCTTCTAGCACAGGGTCTCATGAGGCAGGGATTCTAGCCACTGGCTGTGCAAGGCATGAGGCCTGTTAGTGATTCTATTTTTTCCTCTGCAGAATAGGTCTTTCTACATTCCAGGTCCTTTCTACCCCAATAAATAATGCCGCGATTCTCTCAGTGAGTTTTACTATTGGTTTAAACTGCCAACTGTCTCTTTAAAAGGACTTTTGTTTAAATTCCTTTAAAAAAAAGTCCTTTCAAAAAAATCTTTTTTTTTATTTTTTATTTTTTAATCCTATACGTTTACTCTGATCATGGAACTTTGTCATTTTGACCTTCTCTGCTGATTAAAATATTCTTCATCTTCAGCACCTACTGCTCTCCTCTCCTGGTGGTCTCTCTGTAAGGGGTCTTCTCTACCTCTTCTCGCAGGAGATGGGCACTTCTCCTCTACCCCTGTTTCCAGACCAGCTTTACCTATCCTGCAGGTCAGGTCGGCCTGGCCTGTTATCTGTTGTTCTCTTCTGAGTGGTTAGTTTTCATAGATACCTTGCTTTGCTTTGTCAGGATTTACCCTGGACTATCAAAACCCTTTTCTTGTGCCAGTGTAGCTTAAGAAACAGTCCTGATGAGAGAACCAGGAACTCGAACAGATCATATTTATCCTGAATGTTCTGTCCAAAATGAAAAATTTATTTCTGAGGAGCCTCAAGATCTCTGAGAAGGGAAGTTTCACCAACTCTGTCATGTAGGGACTTCAATTCCGATTCTGTGTCAATTTTCCTACTTTCCCACCTAGTAATTCTCTACCTCTCAAAGCCCACTCTCAACCGTTTCCTCTCTCAAAGGCAGTTGCTCTTAGAGTCTGCACATGGCACTTGGGGCCTGCTGGTCGTTGGCTACTGCCCTCTGTACCTTGGGTCTAACAGCTGCGGGGCATCAAGATGAGCACGTCTCTTGTTCTAGGACTTAATATAGTTTGCGGCACATGGTAAGCAATAATCACTTCTTTAGTTGATCCAAGTGTTGGATCTTTCTTATTTATTCTACTACCACAATTTACTTTTTTTAAGATTTGTCCTTCCCCATTTTAATATCTCTTAAGGTGGCACTCACCTTGCACTTGATGATATATCCTACTTTAACTGACAGCATTTCTCTTTCTTAGTTGAACATAAACTATAGTGCATCTTACCTTTGATGAAAGCTAGGATGCAATTAAATACTCTATTATGGTTACGATCCTAATCCAATCCTTTACTCTAACACTGACTACTACATAACCCTGTTGTTGACACTAATGTGGACTTTAATCCAATACCTGATCCTGACCGTAAACCTGACACTGGCTCTAGACTTCACCTGACCCTGACTCAGGCAACACCAGAAACCTAACCCTGAACCTAAAAGTGACCCTGACTCTGACCCTAACACTAATCCTGAAACTGATGTGAGCCTGACCCTAACTCTAACCCTAAACCTAACCCTCCCTGACACTAACACGGGCCCTGACCCGAAACCTAACGATGAACTTAACCCTAAAACTATCCCCTAACATTATCCCTGACACTGACCCTAAACCGGTCTAACCCTAACCCTCAACCTACCTCTTCCCTAACCCTAACCACACTTTAACAATAATCCAGAACCTCTCCATGACCATGATCATAACCCTAACTCTGAAATTTGCCTTTGTCAGATCTTAAACTTAAACCTGACCCTGGCCTTGACCTTAACACTGACCCTAACCCAGACTGTAAACCTAACTCTGATGCAAACCGTTATCCTGAACAGAATCGTAACCCTAAAGCTCACCCTGATCCTGAACCTACTCATAAAACAGAACCTAAACATAAAGCTGACCTTACCATAACTATGAACCTAACCCTGACCCTGACCCTACCGAGACACTAAACCTGTCCTAAACCTAACCCTGAACTGACATGACCTTGCCCCCTAACAAACACTTGAACCTGACCCTAAATCTGACCATCATCCTGAACCTGACACTAAACCTAACAGTCACCCTAACACTGACCCTGCCCTGACTCTGACCATAACCCTAACCATGACCCTACTGTGAGCATGACCCTAAACCTAACCATGAACCTAACCCTAATCCTGACCCCTACCCTAAGCCTCGCTAACCCTGACTCCAACGAGGTCTAAACCTAAACCTGACCCTAAGTCTTTCTTCTCCCTAACCCTAACACTAACCTGGTCTAAACCCAGCTCTGTTCCCTCCAGTGGGGACAACAGCTGCACCCAGGCCTCCCAAGGGCTGGGGGAAGGCTGTATGGGGGTCACTGGATGGGCACTGCATTGAGTGGAGTGTGAGCCTTGAGCAGCTTGGGGACCAGTGGCTCAGGGAGCTCTGGTGGAGCAGAAAGTTTGGTAAGGAGCCCCCAGGCAGTGGTGACCTCACTTCCCTTACGACAGAGCCCAACAGAATTGGAACCCATGTATCCAGGCACCCCATAAAGAGAAAACCCTCCTGCCCAGCTCATTTCTAGGCACATCCTAAAGGAAGCGACATGTTCTTCTGCTGTACTGAAGCCGAGAGGATGCAGAAAGAAGAGAGCTCGCCGCTTGACACGTCCCCTCCCTGGCAGGTCATATCAGGTTTCACCAACGCCTCAGGCCCTTTGGCTAATAATATCAAAAGGTGACACCAGGGGGCTCAGAGTCAGAGAGTCCCACACCTTCTGATCCACTGGTGTAGCCCTAGGTCTCTTCGCAGTCTCTCTCTCACTGTGTGTGTGTGTGTGTTTGTGTGTGTGTTTGTGTGTGTGTGTGTGTGTGTGCACGCCTCTGAGTGTCTGTGTCTTTGTGTGTATAGAGGACCTGGCCATGCCATCATGGGTGGAGATGCCCCAAGCAGGATCAGGCTGATGAGGGGTTAGATGTCTGGTGGGCAAGTCATGTTCACACCCCAGTTTAAGGCTGGTTAAGTGGGATCGGGCGGAGGGTCTACACCCTTCTGCCCAGGGTTTATCCGGAGACCTTGAAGGAATGGGTCATGACCGTGGAGCGGGGCTATACCGAACAGTAACCACTAACCCTGACCATGACACTGACTGTGATCCTGCACCAAACCCTAAACCAAGCCCTGAGCCTGATCCTGACCCTGACACTGACCGTGATCCTGACCTGAACCCTAAGCCTAAACCTAAGCATGACACTGACCCTGATGTGGACCCTGAACCTAAACCTAACTCTGACATTACCGTAAACATGACTCATACCTAACCATGACCCTGACCCTGACCCTAATCCTAACCCTGACGCTGACCGAACCCTGACCCTAACCATCACCCTGACGGTGACTGTGAGCCTCACCGTAACCTTAAACCTAGTGGTAACTCTAACCATGACCCTAATACGGACCCTGAACCTTCACCTCATTGTGACCCTGAACCGAACACTAAACCCTACCCTAAACCAAACACTAACCCTGACCTTATGCTGTCTAACCCTAACACTAACCATAACCCTACTTCTAACTCTAACCCTAATCCCAATCCCAAACCCTACCGCCAAAACCTAACTGTGACACTGAACCGAACATTGACCCTAAACCAAAGCCTGACGCTAAACCTGACCCTGTCCCTGACCTTCACCTGACCCAGACCCTGACCCTAATCCTAACCATGACACTAACACTGACCACTACATAATCCTGTCCCTGACCGGAATGTGGACTTTAAACCAATACTTATACCTGACCCTAAACCTGACACTGGCGCTAAACTTCACCCTGACCCTGACCCAGACCATGACCATAAACCTAACCCTGACCCTTACAGTGACCCCGACCCTGACCTGAACAACAAACTGACCCTGACTGTGAGCCTGACCCTAACACTAACCCTAAATGTAATCCTGACCCTGACACTAACACGGGCCCTCCCCCAAATCCTTTCGCTGAACCCAACCCTAACACTAACCACTAAACCTACCACGGACCCTGATCCTAACAAGCTCTAACCCTAAACGTCAACCAAACGCTAACCCTAACACTAACCCTAACTTTAACAATAACCCTGACCCTATACCTGACTATGATCATAACCCTAACCCTGAACTTTGCCTATACCAGACCCTGACCCTATACGTGACCCTGGCCCTGAGCCTAAACCTAACCATGACCCTAACACTGACCACTACATAACCCTGTCGCTGACCCGAATGTGGACTTTAAACAAATACCAGATCCTGACCGTAACCCTGACACTGGCCCAAGACTTCACCCTGACCCTGACCCAGACCATGACCATAAATCTTACACTGACCCTAACAGTGACCTGACCCTGACATGAACACTGAACCTGACCCTGACTGTGAGCCTGACCCTAACTCTAACCCTAAAAGTAACCCTGACCCTGACACTAACACGGGCCCTAACCCGAAACCTAATGCTGAACCTAACCCTAAAACTAACCCCTAACATTATCTCTGACCCTGACCCTAACCCGGTCTAACCCTAACCCTCAACCTACCTCTAACCCTAACCCTAACCCCACTTTAACAATAATCCTGACCCTCTCCCTGAACCTGATCATAACCCTAACTCTGAACTTTGCCTATGTCAGCCCTTAACCTTAAACCTGACCCTGGCTTTGACCTTAACACTAAACCCTAACCCTGACTGTAAACCTAACTCTCACCCAATCCATGATCCTGACAGAATCATAACACTAAAGCTAACCCTGATCCTGAACCTACACATAAAATAGAACCTAAACATAAAGCTGACCTTACCATAACCATGAACCTAACCCTGAACCTGAACCTAACCCTGACACTAAACCTGTCCCAAATCTAACCCTGACCCTGACATGAACCTTGCCCCCAAACCTAAACTTGAACCTGACCCTAAATCTGACCATGACCCTGAACCTGAACCTAAACCTAACCGTCACTAACACTGACCCTGACCCTGACTCTGACCATAACCTTAACCGTGACCCTACTGTGAGCCTGACCCTAAACCTAACCATGAACCTAACCCTAACCCTGACCCCTACCCTAAGCCTTACGCTAACCCTGACCCCAACGACGTCTAAACCTAACCCTGACCCTAAGTCTTTCTAAACCCTAACCCTAACACTAACCTAGTCTAAACCCAGCTTTGTTGCCTCCAGCGAGGACAACAGCTGCACCCAGGCCTCCCAAGGGCTGGGTGGAGTCTGAATGGGGGTCACTGGATAGGCACTGCATTGAGTGGAGTGTGAGCCTGAGCAGCTTGCGCACCGGTGGCTCAGGGAGCTCTGGTACAGCAGGAAGTTCGGTAAGGAGCCCCCAGGCAGTGGTGACCTCACTTCCCTGACGACAGAGCCCAACGGAATTGCAACCCATGTATCCAGGCAACCCATTACAGAGAAAAACCCCCTGCCCAGCTCATTTCTAGGCACATCCTAAAGGAAGCGACATGTTCTTCTGCTGTACTGAAGCCGAGAGGATGCAGGGAGAAGAGAGCTCGCCCGCCAGACACGTCGCCTCCCTTCAGGTCATATCATGTTTCCCCAATGCCTCAGACCCTTTGGCTAATAAAATCAAAAGGTGACACCAGGGGGCTCAGAGTCAGAGAGTCCCACACCTTCTGATCCACGGGTGTAGCCCTAGGTCTCTTCCCCGTTTCTGTGTGTGTGTGTGTGCCTCTGGGTGTCTGTGTGTCTGTGTGTAAAGAGGACCTTGCCATGCCATCGTGGGAGGAGATGCCCCAAGCAGGATCAGGCTGATGAGGGTTTAGATGTCTTGTGGGCAAGTTATGTTCACACACCAGTTTAAGGCTGGTTAAGTGGGATCGGGTGGAGGGTCTATACCCTTCTGCACAGGGTTTATCCTGAGACCCTGAACGGATGGGTCCATGACCCAGGAGCGGGGCTAACCCTAACAGTAACCACTAACCCTTACCCTGACACTGACTGTGAGCCTGCCCCAAACCCTAACCCAAACGCTGACACTGACCCTGACCCTGACACATTATGCCCCGCGATTGCTTAAGTACGAAGAGGGCACAAACACGCATTGTGACCCTCAGCGTGAGTCCTGTCCTCTAGTAAGTCCTCTCAGTGGCTGGACCATTAGACGTCATAATGGGCTTGCCATGCCCCTAGGCCCCAAGTTTTAACCAGCTTTCTGGTTGTCCCCTCGCCCCTCCCCAGGGCTCTGCTCTGGAAACTCTGTTTTGGTGGGACACCTGAGGTAAAAACAAAACAAAACCAACTCCTCCCATCTCAAAGAATAACCCCAAACTCTTCGGATCGGGCCAAATGCCCAGAGAGGAAGACTCGTCCATGGCCCATGAGGCCACCCGGACATTCCACGGCCATCAGTGACACAATATCCAGAGACAAAATCTTGAGCAAGCGTCTCACACTTGCCCCCTTGTTCATATCCTGAAGAGTTCTCCTCACTGTCTGTAGATCAGTCCTGCAATACCTACGACCCGAAACCTAAGCCGAGTTTGTGTTTTCAGACAACTGTCCCCACAGCCCTGGCCCACAAAACCTACAGGCACAGGTTCTTGGAGCCAAACCTGAGGACTGTACCTGGGAATTCTGCCCATTCCATTGGCCACAAACCTAGAAATAGGATGATAAACCTCCAAAGTGCCCGGGGCCATCCCAATAGTGTTGACGGCCCAGGAAAAACAAGGGCGGTCTGACATCAGCTGAGCATCTACCTGCACTTAGACCCGTGGACAGATGTCCCCAGAGGTAAATTGCAGTGAGCAGGCCCCTAGATCCTAATCGGATCCATTGCTTTGTTGTCCAGGCATCTCTCCTCAGAGGCCTGGATTCCAATAGCAGCATATGGCTATTTCTTGAGGCACCCATCAGAAGAAATCTCGTCTCCACGTGGGAATCTTGCACGTTGGAGCTGAGTCAAAGCCTCTGGTTAGGAGAACCCTTCAGGGACCCTGTGCCACTGCCTCATTCCAAGTTCTCCATGGACACAAACCCACATTAGGACCCATCCACAAGAGAGTCCATTTCAACTCAACCCTCTCAGTTTCTCCCCCAGATCCAGCAGATCTAACCTGTCTTGTCACTAGGACACAAGAGGAATGAGAGTCGGGTTTCCCAGCCATCCATCCTTAGAACCCTACTCGGAATCGATCCGTATGGGAAGTCCTGGAGCCAACCAACAGGTCTCAATCACCCTGCAGAAGAATCTTTACGGTTTGGAGCATCTCACAACTCCCATCGTGGGAACGATTCCATGGCCTCGTGATCCACCACCTCTTCATGAAGAGGGCCATAAGGGACAAAAACTCCAACCTGAGCGTTTGTCAGATCCTCACCTGATTTCAGATGCACGAGATCTTGTTTCATTTGCAGAGCGTACCTGCCATGCCCTTGCCCAGACCCTAAGGTTGCTTGGGTTCTCAGACTTCTGTTCTCAACTCCTGGCCCACAAGCCCTCCAGTTTGGCAATTCCAGAACTACAATGCAGCCCTCCGCCTGCCCTCCAGAAGAAAAAACATTGCCCTCTGGGGCTAACCAGAAACCCCTGAAATATATGGGGGAAATATCCCTAGAAAAACAGCTATAATAACTGGCTGCTCTTTATAGATCCAGATTCTGTGGTAGGCAAAGAAGAGCTGGTTTTAGCCAGAGGATGATCTCCGTTTGTCTTCATGATCTGGCATTTCCTGCAAGCCAGGCATGGGGCTCTGCACTAGAGCTGCAAATGCTGGGGGGCCCTCACTGTCCATTTTCTCTTCTCAGGGGGACAACGGGCATGTCCATGATGCAGTGTGACAGGCTTTACCACAGGGAGATAAAAGACTGCCAAGGGTAGGTTGGAACTAGGAAAAACCACTTAGGAACAGATTTTCAGGGGAGGTGATAGACAAGGGCAAAGCGAAGAATGAGGATGAGTGTGTCAAGTTTCAAAGAGCCAGGAGGCAGCACAGTGCATTCGGGAAACTACAGCAAGTTCATGACAACCGACAGCTGATCTGGCAGCATCACCTGGGGATGGAGGCTGAGCCCCGGGGTTAACACTGGGGGTGAGAAGGTTTGTATACTATGGGGAGGAGGTGAGGTACTACACTGTGGGGGCACAGGGAGCTACGGGAGGATTTCAAATATCAGAATTGTAACCATAATAGTGTATTTAATTGCATCCTAGCTTTCATCAAGGGTAAGATGCACTATAGTTTATGTTCGACTAAGAAAGAGAAATGCTGTCAGTTAAAGTAGGATATGTCATCAAGTGCAATGTGAGTGCCACCTTAAGAGATATTAAAATGGGAGGGGGTGGAAAAATCTTAGAACTATAAATTGTGGTACTAGAATAATTAAGAAAAATAATACAAGAACACTTGGATCAACAAAAAAATTGATTATTGCTTACCATGTGCCCCAAACTATATTAAGTCTCCAAAAATTTTATATTATTTGATAGGTCCGATATATATAAAATTACATTTAAAGTTTTAAAAATATCAGCAAATATTTTCATTTAAATGCAAATTTCAAAGAAAATCTACTTTTCCAAACACGACTTTTTATCCTATTGTTTTTTAATTTTGTCGTCAACTGATAAAAAGTTTAGCGAGACGATAAATGTTTGATCGAAGAAAATGATTAATAGATGTAGGTTCAAATTATTATGTTCCATTAAAAATGATTTATTCTTTGATGAACATCTGTTTGGTAATATGTTGTATCCAGATATAGTAAATTAATGACATATATAAAATTATAGGGAAATGACACCTTCCATTCCATTATGAGTAGAGCTTTTAAATGCTATTTGTCACAACCTGTCATCTTGTCATTATGTAGCATTATGTAACATTTAAAAAATGTATACTCTTCACTTTGAAGTCTTTTAGAAATCTAAAATATGACTTTCTATGGTTTGTGTTTCCATATTCCTTTATTGCCAGTTTGAACAAATCCACATGCTTTGATTCAAAGGTAATAAATTCCTCTTATTTGGAAAAATGATGTTTATTTTTGTTCTCTCACTCTTAGCAGGTGGTTTCATTTTAGCACACTTCAGAGTTATAATTTCATGCTTATTAAAAACATTTATTATGATCTACGTAGATGAATGAAACTTTTATTCATTAAATTATTTGCCAAAAAAAATCTATTTTTAAAAATGTATTTCCTTTGAAGGGCTATTTTAGAGCATTCAGAGAGGATCTAGGAGTGTGGTATTATGCAATTTTTAAGTAGGTATGAAATGGTTATTTATATGATTGTTTCTTTAAGGCTTATGTATATTGTCCATTATATGCTATAAAATATTTTGAAAGTAAATTTAAGGCATGTTTTACCTAGTTTCTATTCTGGAAAAAAATATTGAAATGACTTATGAAATTCAGTATACTCTCAACATTATTTTTTTCTGAAATTTACAAATTGTCTACTGAACCTATTATATGGCAGATATTTTCCAAAGTGGTGGTATCATGATATATGCCAACAACAGTTTAGATTTTTTGTTGCTTCTCAATCTAGCTCAGACGAAGTACAATTAGCCTTTATAATTTTAGCCATTCTAATAGATATGTAAGCATGTCTCATTATGATTTTAATTTGTATTTCTTTAATGTCTAAATGTTGAGAAATTTGTCATGTACTTATAAGCCATCCATATCCTTTTGGTGACATGTCTCTGCAATAATTTTCTTCACGTGTAAAATTGGATACTCTGTTTGGTTATTAGTAAGGTTTTTTATTTTTATTCATTTTTTTAATAATCAGAATAGATGTCCATTATCAGATATATAATTTGCAAATCCCTTCTCCATCTTTACGGTTTCTCAATGGAGCTTTGATAGCTGTGTCTTTCAAGAAAGTGCTACTTCTTTCCTGGTACACGGAGGAATGACTAGAACATTATCAATGTTGACCTTTGCAAAGAAAATCATGGCTTAAGATATATGTAGTCTGCGGTTGTTGGGAGTGTTCTGTAATATCAAGCATATCTAGTTAGTTGATAATTTTGTTCAAGTCTTACATATCTTACCAATTTGATGACCATTTGTCTATATAATCGTAAAATAAAGGTGTTGAAATTTTTTCCATTTCTCTTCTAAGGTAGAAGTTATGATTTTTGTTCTTAGTTTTTCCCTATATATCCCCAAATCTGTTATTAAGTATTAAAAGTCAAGAATTATTATACTCCCTGAGGAATTCATCCTTTTACTATTCTGTAATTTTGACTTGATCTTTATGTCTGATAATGAAATTTGCTTTAAAATCACTTTTCATTATCTTGATATAACCACCAAAGTTATAGTGTGATTAGTGTTAATATAGCATATTTTTTCTTTTTCTTTTTAAAGCACTTCTATATTTAATCCTGACCAAAAAAAAAACAAAACAAAACAGCTTTTTAGCTCTGGAAGCACATTTCTAAATTATCTTTTTTTTTTAAATGAAGCAGTAGCAATTATTGTTAAGGGACCTAAACTGAAAGTACGTTTAGAAATTTATTTATTTATTTATTTATTTATTTATTTATTTAAGAAAAGATTTTATTTTGTTTATTGACAGCAAGAGAGAGAAAGAGAGAGAGAGAGAGGAAGCGCACAAGCGGGGGGAATCACGTGCAAAGGGAGAGGAAGAAGCAAGCTCCTTGGGGTGCAAGTAGTCCCATGCAGTGCTGGAGCCCTGTACACTGGAATCATGACCTCAGCCAAAGGCAAACATCTGCTTAAACAGCTGAGTCATCCAGGCACCCCTAGAAATTTTTTTTAAAAAAAGACCTTTTAAAAACTTTTTGTTTCTTTCTTTTTTTAAAATATTTTATTTATTTGAGAAACAGAGAGATAGGAAGAGGAACTATAAGCAGGGCAGAGGGAAAAGGAGAAGCAGGTTTCCCACTGAGCAGAGAGCCTGATGTGGGGCTCCATCCCAGGACCCTGGGATCATGACCTGAAAAGAAGGGACACTTATGGAGGAAGCCACCCAGACACCTCTTTTCTTTGTTTTTAATATATGGCAACTGATGCTTCCCAGCCACGAGGAGCATATTACCCATTGATTAAATCTTTGATAACAACCTATTTAAAAAGGTGTGTAAATATATACTTACTCAGATTTATACACTTTGTGTTTTCTTCATAGTTTGGGGCTGGACCCCATGGTCACAACACTGCTTTCAGTCTTTGCCTTCCCATCTTTTGATACCAGGTATTTGGTCAGCAAAGCAAATTAGTATCAAAATTAATAAGCCCTTGGCACCATATCTCTGGAGCAGGGGTTGCTCTTAGCCAAGGCCCACAGCAGTTGACCTCCCCTCGCTAGTGCTATAGCCCCAAGGACTAGGTCCCTGCCACCAGAACTCAGTCTTACATGTTATGCTAAGCAGACAAAACCAAAACAGGAAAGCTCCAACAGCTTTCACTGGCATGCATCATCTCCCACTCCCTCGACGTCCAGGCAGTACCAGATGCCAGGGAGGGGTCTTGGTCCAACATATGGGCGGGAAGGAAGTAGCCACGAGCAAGTACCTGCCTCTCTGTGCCTTTCTTTCATGAGCAGGTTGTAAGGAGGAGGAAGAGGAAGGGGAAGAGAGGTGAACTTCAAGGGGTGAAGGCCTCAGGTAGGCAGCTGGCTCCTGCCAGTAGGAAAGGGACAAAGGAGAAGGCAGTGAGTCTTGCAGGGAGGGTGGGGGGTAAGGGTTACAGCTTATGACGGAATCTGGACAGGAGTAATAGGGATACTAGTCATTTGAGTCCACCATTGGCAAGCTGGGCTGGGTGTCAGGGCAGATAGGCCTCCCTGGGCAACGGCACATGAGAGAAGGTGGAATTCTTCTCTGAGGAGCAGGTGGAGCTTCAGGTGTTGGGAAAGCATAGACAGTATTGTTCCAGGGCCAAGGACAGGTCCAGGTACTCCTGGTTGGAGGTCAAGGCCACAGTATGATCCAGGTCTTCTACCAGCAGCTTGAAGGAACAACATGCCAGCCACCCCTCATTATTGTGTATAACTCTCTGGTGCACTTATTGGCTTATCCATCAAATGACTCCTTCAGCAGCTTGAAAGCCACCTCCACAGGCACTCCAGGATATGGGAGGCTTCCAGATTGAAGATTTTGCACAGGATCACCCCAAAAGACCAGAAGTCACTCTGGTGGATGTAGCTCTGGTCAAACATGGCCTTAGGGACCATCCACTTCACAGGCAGTCCACTGTTGGTTGTCTTTTTATAGTAACTGATGTGGTGATATCTCTGGCAAGGCTGAAGTCTGAGATCTTCATCATGTTGTCCTTTGTCACCAGCACTTCCCTGGTGGCCAGGTCTTGGTGTATGCACTTCTTGGAGGCAAGGTACTCCATGCCTCAGGCTACCTGATAGGCACAGGATACCAGTCCTTGGAGGAGAGTTGCTCTGCTGCATTGTGGCTGATATTGTAACAGTACTACAGGTCAGGAGGCCTCTGGGCCTGCAGGTACTCCTGTATGTTGTCTTTGAAGATATATTCCATGAGAGTGTACGAAGGACCATCCTGTGTGCAGAACCCAGCAGGTTGATGGTGTCCTTGTGCTGACCAATCATCTTCATCATCTCCATTTCTGAGATTAGGTTTAACAGGTCTTTCTCTGTAGCATCTGACTTCAACATCTTCACAGACACTTTAGTCAAATGGTTGGATTTGTCTTTGTCCAGCCCAATGGCCTCCTCCAACACCATCTGCCCAAAGTAGGCCTGTCTTAGGGGTCTGCCTAAACTGCCTACAACCAGCCTGTCTCAAGGCAGTTATGAACTCTAGATTATCCTCAAAAACATTAAACCACAAGCTAAAAATTCTATTCACTAGGTCTCTCTCGCAGTTCTAATTTTCTTATCTTTCATCATTTATCTTTTTCCTAATTCTTATTTTCAGTATAGTTTATTTTGCTTCCAGGTGTTTCCCCTGGTTTCTGTATGCTGTTTCATAGGGAAGAATTATCCTGTCATAAAATTATTTCTTGAGCATTCATTACATCTCTCAGTTAAAATGGGTTCTTTTATGGTATTGATTCATTTGAGTTTTCTCAAAATGGGAAGAATTTTCAAAATGGTGTTTTCCTCAAGGTTCAGAGTATGTCTTAGCCTCATCTTTAAGCTTTTTGAAATTCACTTTACAGATTCTTGTCCCTCTTTTTATCTTTTTAAAATAAAATGTTTTATTTTTACTATTTTTTTTATTTGAGTATAGTGATATTCAGTGTTACATTGGTTTCAGGTTTTCAATATCTCCATACATTATTCTATGATCACTATAAATATAGCCACCATCTGTCACCATATAACACTATTATAATATCATTGATTATATTCTCTACACTGTCCCAGATCTCTTTTTAAAATCTCTAATTTTTATGTTTTCTGTTATTCCAATTTTCAACCATCATTTTACATGGTTACTTTAATAAAATATGCCTGATTACACACTCTTTGCTGAAAACCTCTTTTTTTTTTAATTAACATATAATGTATTATTAGCCCCAGGGGTACAGGTCTGTGAATCGCCAGGTTTACACACTTCACAGCACTCACCACAGCACATACCCTCCCCAATGTTCATAACCCCACCACCCTCTCCCTACCCTCCCCACCCCCCGGCAACTCTCAGTTTGTTTTGTGAGATTAAGAGTCTCTTATGGTTTGTCTCCCTCCTGATCCCATCTTGTTTCATTTACTCTTTTCCTGTCCCCCAAGCACCCACATTGCACCTCCAGTTCCTCATATCAGAGAGATCATATGATTGTGTCTTTCTCTGGTTGACTTATTTTGCTAAGCATAATACCCTCTAGTTCCATCCATGTCATCGCAAATGGCAAGATTTCATTTCTTTTGATGGCTGCATAGTATTCCATCATATATATATATATATATATATATATATATATATATATATATATACCATTCATTTGTTGATGGACATCTAGGTTCTTTCCATAGTTTGGCTATTGTGGATATTGCTGCTATAAACATTTGGTGCACGTGCCCCTTTGGATCATATACTAGTCTTCTTTACCTCTATCAGAAGCCCAGGAAGCTTAT
Source organism: Mustela nivalis (assembly GCF_964662115.1). Classification (NCBI taxonomy): domain Eukaryota; kingdom Metazoa; phylum Chordata; class Mammalia; order Carnivora; family Mustelidae; genus Mustela; species Mustela nivalis. The sequence goes on from NW_028135695.1 coordinate 177,225, forward strand.
TTATTTATTTACTCACACAAACACATGATCCAACACAACGTTTTTTGTTGTTCAAATGTATTATAATGTCTTACCGCTTAACACTATGCTTACTGTTCTCTTTCACTGTCTGACTAAATCCTCATCATCACTATGCCATTTAATGACAAAGAACAATTGAACTCAGAGTTCTCTCCATATCAGGGAATGAAGACTCCACCCTTCTGTTTGTGCAGGTAAAATAAATGTTGATATTGTCTGTCCTGCACATACCCCATCCTGTTCACCGGAATATTCACCATCAAAATATATACAAAATAAAAACCATACCTCACCACTTCTATTACCACCCAGCATGCTAAAAACACCATCATATGTTCCTGAATTATTGACTTGATTGATAGCCCCACTTCCACACATACTGCACTCCTTTCTCCCTGCAAATTTATTTTGGTACAGCAACTTAACCTAAAAATCAAGTCAGATGATTTTATTCTGCTGTTGAAAGTCTTTTGGTATCTTCCCCTTTCATATTAAATAAAAACTGAAGGCGTTTCAATGTACTAGAAGGTACAATACGTTCTTCCTCTCTCCACCACTATAAACTCCTCATTGGCCTCCTTGCTTTTCCTCAAAAGTAACAGACAAGCTGTTCACACAAAGTCTATATACTTACTTGCTCTGCCTAGAGCTATCTTTTCCTTTAATATTTGTATAACACCCTCCTTCACTTCCTGGGTCTTTGTGCAAATAACATCTCCTAAATGAGATATAACCACCCAACACAAAATAAAATTAACTTTCATCCCAGCATCCTCCAATGGCTTTTACCTTTCTTGTATTTCTTTGTAACACTTATCGCCATCAACCATCAATCATTATTCTATTACTGGTTTATTTCCTTATTTGAGACAGAGAGAGAGAGAATTGGGAGGGTGTGCAGAGGAAGAAGAAAACACCCCACTGCCTAGAAAGCCTGCTGGGGAGTTACATCCCAGGACCCTGAGATCATGACCCAAGCCAGAGGCAGTCACTCAATGGACTGAGCCACCGAAGCGCCCCTCTATTATTAGTTTATTTCACTATTATATTTTAAAAGAATGTAAGCTCTTTGTGGTCAGCTATTTTATATGTTTTATTAATTGAAGTATTCTCAGAAAGGTAGCTGGCAGATTGTAAGGGATCACTAAACTGTATTTTGTTGTTATTATTGGGCTCCTTTATGGGCTTTACCTCTTACGCTAGAAGTCTATCCTTCAGATGTAAGCAATAAGAATAGAACCCTGCTGCCGGGTTCAAATGAGTAAAAAGCCTGTATTAAGTGGATATTTTAAAAGCTAAATGAATGGCTTAATAGTTGTATATAGGGAGAAAGGGAACATATTTTCCACAGTTTAGAAGTGGAGTTCTTTTATAGAGTTCTTGTACAAGCCTACACTATTGAACGATAATGGGCAGTTGTACATTAAAATTATACAAACACTTTGGTATTTATATCATTTTTTTGTAATTCATGACTGGATCATTTGATTCCTTAGGAGCATTACAGCATTTCAACTTTTCACGTTCAATAAACTTATTGGGGTTGTTACCTTTTTTATTCAAATGGAGAAATAGTCATGATTTAATCTAAATAAAGTGTTATTGATTGTGTTGTTTTCTAGGAATGAGTCGCACATGCTAGTTTAAAAGTTTTGTTAAATTCCCAATTCTGTCACCGATAAAAGCCTTTTGTAGATTAGTAACTTGATCAAAACAGAAAAGTTATGTAACACTCAATTGTTATACTATCTTTGTTTCCATCTTGCATTGTAATAACGCCCATCTTAACTCTATTTAAGACAAGTCATCGACAGATGGCTTTCTGGCATTGATGGCATGATATGAAATCTAGTATAACTAAAAGTTTTTGGTTTTAGTAGCCTATAAATCAATTTAGAAAAATATATGTATTTGAATATAAGATAAAGTTTTAAATTATTTGGCAATAGTAAACTAAACTTTTTTTGTAAATTTTTATTTTCTAAAATTTCATTGAGCTCTTTTGCATATTGAAACAAGTTACAAAAAGTTAAGGTTTATTTACCCCAATTCAAAATTATTAGGAATATAATCATAGAGGTTGAAGTATTTAAAATATTGAACCCAAAATATTTTATTAGGTAAATTCATGAATGCTGAGCATTCACTGTTAAAATATACTAATACTATTGATAGACTGGTAGAAGCCTAAAATCAAATATTTATTAAATATTTATATCCATATCTTTTCATGGCTTGGTAATTCATTTCTCTAGCATTAAATAATATTCCATTGTTTGCATGTACTACACTTTATTTGACCTTTCACCTATGGAAGGATATCTTGGTTGCTTCCAAGCTTTTGTCAGTTATGAATAAAAGTACTATAGACCTCTTTGTGGGTATAGATTTCATCTTCTTTGGATAAATACCAAGAACTGCTACTGCTGAATCATCTGGCAAGAATATGTTTAGTTTTGTAAGAAACTGCCAAGTTTTTTCCATTCTTTATTCTCAATAGACATGGAAGAACATTCCTGTTGCTCCACATCCTCACCAACATTTCGTGTTCTGTTTTCAGTGTTCTGAATTCTGGGTATGTACGGGGGTCTCTTTTTTGTTTTAATTTGCATTTTCCTGATGACATATGATGTGAAGCATCTTTTTATATGCTTATTTGCCATCTGTAATATTTTCTTTTATGAGGTATCTGCTAAGGTCTTTGGCTCATTTTTAATCAGGTTTTTCCCCCATTGTTGAGTTTTAAGGGGTCTTTGTGTATTTTTGATTAACAGTCCTTTGCCAGATGTGTATTTTGCAAATTTTTTCTCATAGTCTGTGCTTTGCCTTTTCATTCTCTTGGCATTGTATTTCACAGAGTAGACATTTTAAAATTCAGTGCTTGGGCTTTTGTAGCTAAAGTTATTGCCAAAACCAAGGTCATTTAAATTTTCTTCTATATTACCTTCTACATGTTTCATGTTTAGGGTTATAATCCAATCTGAGTTAATTTTTGTGAAGAGTGTATGATATCTGCCTGGATTTATTTTATTTTATTATTTTATTTTATTTTTATTTTATATTTTTACATTTAGCTTCACCATTACTCCAGAACCATTTGTTTAAAAGATTGTATTTTGCTCTCTTGTATTGCTTTTGATTTTATATTAAATATAAAATATAATTGATAATATATATTCTGTTCCTTTAATCTAGTCTTTCTGTGGTATTACAATATCTTGCTTACAATTATCGTTATGGTCAACTTTTTTTAAAAGATTTTATTTATTTATTTCACAGAGAGGGGGATCACAAATAGGCAGAGAGACAGACAGAGAGAGAGATGAGTAGAAGCAGGCTCCCTGCTGAGCAGAGAGCCCAATTCAGGACTGGATCCCAGGCCCCTGGGATCATGACCTGAGCGGAAGGTAGAGGCTTAAGCCACTGAGCCACCCAGGTGCCCCATTGTTATGGTAAACTTTGAAGTCAGTCCTCAGTCTTTGTTCTTCTTCAACACTATGTTGACTATTGTGAGTCTTTGCCTCTTCATATAAACTTTAAAGTAAGTTTGTTAATATTAAAAAACAAAGAACTTGCTGGAATGCATTAATTGTATAGATAAACTTGGAAACCAGTGACCTCTTGAGCTTAGCAGGAGATAGACCATGGTCATCAGTTGTCACAGTGGTGCCTCTGGCAGAAACTTTTGCAAATCCCTAGGTAAAATGAGACCTCAAGGATCTGAGAGATGTCTAAGAAGTACTTGATACATCCCTTGGGTATGGTTTATTGAAGTGTCCACCTGTCTGAAAGCTGGGGAATCTAGATAAGGGAGGGAAAATTAGTTATGATAAAACATATCAACAAACATGAATAAATTTTGTAAAACTAATTGTCATGGCTCATATACAGTATGACCAACAGAGGCACAATCAAAAGGAAAGCATCAGTTATGTTTATTGTGAAATTTTTTTATTCAAAATAAAGCAATGTGAGGGGAACACACTATGAGAAAATTACCATTTTTTAAATGGTAAATATCTTACCAAATGGAATAGGTTTTATATTCTAAGTAGTATATTGAACAGTAAAACATTGGGGCGCCTGGGTGGCTCAGTGGTTTGGGCTGCTGCCTTTGGCTCAGGTCATGATCTCAGGGTCCTGGGATCGAGCCCCGCATCGGGCTCCCTGCACCGCAGGAAGCCTGCTTCCCTCTCTCTCTCTCTCTGCCTGACTCTCTGCCTACTTGTGATCTCCGTCTTTCAAATAAATAAATAAAATCTTTAAAAAAAAGAAAATAAAATTAAAACATTAAAACATAATATTTTAATTTAAAAAATTATGTAATTTTTAAAAAAGTTTAAAAATAGCAGAACCATTTTTCTTATAACTGGAAAATACATTGTATATATATCTATCAAAAATAACTTGTCATGGGGGCGCCTGGGTGGCCCAGTGGGTTAAAGCCTCTGCCTTCGGCTCAGGTCATGATCCCAGGATCCTTGGATCGAGTCTCACATGGAGCTCTCAGCTCATCAGGGTTCCTGCTTCTTCCTCTCTCTCTGCCTGACTCTGCCTACTTGTGATCTCTGTCACATAAATAAATAAAATCTTTTATAAAAAAAAATTTAAAAAAATAACTTGTCATGTCTGGAATCAGGAGCATATGGAAAAAAATAATATCTGAGGACAATACTTCTGCCGTTTTGTGCCTTGTTAATATTTTTAAACAGTCAGGCAACTTTTAGCTTTATGGAAATACCTGCTAAGATACCAGCAGTGCCTTTTGGAGCCCTATGACTATAAAAATTCATTGCAAATATTCAAAATGTTTACTATGGTGTCACTATTTAGGGCCACCACCAAGTATGTTTCAGAAGTAAGCATAACTGTTACTCTTCTGTAAGGCAAAAGGGCATATTTTCAGGAGTTCCATCTGCTGTACCAGGAGGTGAATCAAGTAATGATTTTGTCTATAAAATAATTCACTTTCAATCTAACATTCCTTATTCCACATTATAATAATAAAAACCAGGAGGAGACTAAAACAAACAAACAACTACAACTACAACAACGAGCTTTTCCTTCAGTGGAAAAGTAAATATAACCTTATGAGTAGCCTGAAATTTATTTTTAAATATTTTTAAGATAAACGTTTTTGTTAGAAAACCATATATTTTATATTACTAAGAAATAACAGGCAAAGTTTTATTAACTTCTAAAAAGTCTAGTTACTTCTATTTATCTATTAACTCATCTCTTTTTGAAGTAGAACATGATCACACCTATTGTATCTACCCAAGTTTGTATGCTTTGGTTATTTTATGTTTGCTATTTCCTTGCTTAATTTTTACAATATTTGATACATAATAGTATCTTTAAGTCCATCTATGGTTTCACAGAATTTGTTTGAACTTCATAAAAATGTACCATACTTTTTGCACTGCCCTTGTTTTACTTCTCTATTAACTTTCCAAGATTTATTCACTTTAGAGTGTGTAGCTATCATTTATCTTTATTCCTCCATAATGCTATGTTTACAAATTTGTATTTATCTGTACTTTTAAAATTATCTTAATTATAAACCATTTCTCATCTCACGTAACACTCATGTTACTTCTACACTTATCAGATATTATGTAACTGAAAACCACAACTCAGCAACAATATAGCACCATTTTTCAAAATTAAATGGCTTACCAGAATTCTTTAATTCTATCCTTTATTTGTATTAGATGACCCTTTATTCTGGTATTTGGCATTGTTCATATGGAGGAAAGCTTATAAGTTGATATTCCATAAATAGAAGGATTTATTATGATTGATTAATTATTTTCATTTAGAATGCATAGAATATGGTTGATTTACTATTTCTTTCTTACTCTCTGCCTGGAACATAGTGCTATCTATGTAATAGCCACTAAAATATTAAGTTAATCACCTAGACTTTAAACTGCATATTAATAGGAATAACATACAGAACTCTTCTCAGATTGGGACACCTGGGTGGCTCAGTCAGTTAAACGCCTGAGCCTTTAGCTCAGGTCATGATCTTAGGGTCCTGGGACTCAGTTCTGCAACAGAATCCCTGCTTAGCCGGGAGTTTGCTTCTCCCTCACCCTGCTGCTCCCCCTGCTTGTGCTCTCTCTCACTCACAAATAAATAAAATTAAAAAAACAAATTCTTCTCAGATAGCTAATATAGAATATCGTCTTTGTATTCATCAAAGGGAAAGTGCCATATAATAATGAAATTCAGACTACTTCAAATTCATTTTTTAACCAGTAAGAAAGTACTGGAAACAAGCCAAAATTGTCTTTAATGAATCAAAGAAATAGATTGATTTTCAATATCTTAATGTTTCTAAAATAAATTGCAAGATTTTTATACTAGATATCAGTGTAAATATTCATTATACAAGGATATTCTAAAAACAAACGTGAGAAAACTACTTGTCATATATGATGACAAAAACGAGTTTGACAAAAGTCAGTTTGGGTAAAACTTACAACACCTACCACCTGAAAGTCTTGTTCTATAATTTAATTATTTTAATTTACAAAAATACAAAAATAATATATCAGAGTAAGTCTATTGATAGCTTTGAAGGTATGCTCTGGTTGTGCACTGTTTACTATTGAAAGGGGAATCAAATATGTGATGCTTATGGTGTGACTATATTAAAATTCAACAAGTTCAGAAGCATGCGAGGAATAGAATAAAGACAAAAGATGACCCTTACTTATCCTAAAGATAGACAATGGTATATATGTGCTAGTTGGGGAGAGAATCCAGTCAGTAGATGGAGGATGTGGTAGTGGAAAAAAAAAGACACAACGTTTTGGTTGAACGTTTAGCACTATATTTAACAAAGTGAAATTGTGAGTTAATAGCCTTGAATAAAATCCAAAAAATATTTTCAATTCATTGAAGATTATTTAGGAAAAACTTGAAAAATACAACTTGATAAGGATTCCAATAAAAGATTCATAAGCAATACAAGTTTCAGAATTTTTAGTATATTTTCCCTAAAAAGCCATTTGATTTAAATTAAAAAGAATTCTATTTGCCTGCCACTTAAATAAGAGGAAATTATTTGGTTTTGTAATAAGTCAATAAAATAAATTAACATATCTTTAGAAAACAGATATGCACACTAATTTAAAAATAATAGTGCTTAAGCTGTTCAGCAAACATTTGTAAAATTCCTTGCCATCAGCTAGCTCTGGAGTTCTGCTAGGTGAGTAAGGCCATGTATGTTACTGCTCATAGTACTGACACAAAGCAATTGTCCCCTTCACATCCATTTTTTGCTGTTGATAGGTCATGCTATGTTGTTTAGAGATACATAGATGGCCCTACATGAAGGCCTTTTTTTGTGTGTATATGGGTGACTGTGATTTAACTTTCAAATAAGATGGCTCCTGATTTACAATGATTCAACTTACAATATATTTGGCAAAGATGTGAAAGTGAAAGTGATTCAGTAGAAACTGTACTTTGAATTTTGAATTTGGGTCTTTATAAAAAGGGCCAGTGACATGTGGTATGGTGCCGTCTTGTGATGCTGGGCAGGGGCAGTGAGCCACAGCTCCCAGTCAGCTAGAAGATTACAGGGGTGAACACCTGATATTCTTACAACCATTCTATATATAACCATTCTTCGTTTTTTTAGTGTAATGTTTAATAAATTGCATGTGATATTTGATACTTTGTTATAAAATAGGCTTTGCTTAAGATGATTTTGCCCAAATGCAGGCAAATGTAAGTGTTCTGAGTATGTTGAAATAAGCTTAAGGTAAGCTATGATATTTGATAGTTTAGGGGTATTAAATGCATTTTCAGTTTTTTATGTGTTTCTCTGTACATAGCCCCCTTGTAAGCTGAGGAACATCTCTATATGTATATGTAGCCTTGGTATGGCTTACATATTATTGGCATGAAACATCTAGAACAGTACGTGTGCCATATAATTGTCTACAACATCCAACAAGTTTCTTGAAAACTTGTGCCAAAGGGGTTATGTCTTTAAGGATTCTTATTTCAGAAGGGTTCTCTCAAACGTAAGATTTTTCAGAAGTTAAGTGAAAATCTGACCAAACTAAACATTTTTCCATTTTCCCTACTGAGCAAAGATAGCTAAAATCTATCTGCCATTTTCAACACTGTACTCAACGATCGTAATTCTAATTTAAGAACAGATTATTTATATCAAAACCACATGTTGGCCTAAACTTATACAATATTCATAAATCTCACTCAGAGCCTTGGACATTTTTATTTGTTGAGTCTATATGGTACTACGGACATTCATCTTTTTTGACCTCATAGCTTCATGTATGTCTATACTTTTGAAAACATGCATCATAGTTCCATTGTAAAATGTCTGGGTTATAAAATGTGCTATGCTATCAAAATGGTAATAAGAACATACAAATGACCTGATGTAATGAACTGGATCAGATTGCCAGATATCACATTTCATACCAGAAAGATTCAGTGGTAAGTTTTAAAATGGCCAGCTATACTTCGACTGAATTATAACTCATTTAACTTCTTTCTTTGTGTACAGTATTATACATTAGTCAGTATGATAGTAAATAAGTACTTTGGACAGATGTAAATATGCTGTAATAAAAAATGTTTTTCTTCTTTCTTTTAGTCCTTTTTACTTGTAAGACTAGCCACAAATACCATGCCTCCCCCCAAATAATTTGCAATCCAAATTTATCTCTAAATGAATTCATTGCACAGAAAAAAAAATATATATATATATATACACTTACAGTAGACATGTTCAAAAATAGTTACACAACAGCAGGGCCCTAAATGTAAGCAGTATAGTTTCTTTGTTTTGTTTTGTTTTTGTTCTTTAAAAAAAAAAAGAGGTTATGTGAAATATTGGAATTTTATTTCGAGGCCTAGTATTTCAAGACAGTTAACCACACTTACGGTGTCAACAGCCTCTTGTTGGCAGTATGATTTTATTGGCTCCATGGAATAACAGCAAGAATTTACTATTGCTTCTTTCTTTTATTACACACACAGAAAAAAAAATTGACACATTTGCTCAAGACCATCCAGAATCATTTTAACCTATCAAAATTGATGGGAGGCCTTCACTGCCAAAGTCACTGCTGGGTTTTCACAATTCATTGCAGACAATCTGCTACTCCCATTATGATAAAGGAGAGAAGAGTCATAATCAGGGAAGAAAGCTAGATTAATACTTGTAATTATCATTGAATTATTTAGCCTGCTATAGGATTATTATTATTAGTGTCATTTGATAATTTTCTCTCATTTTATTAAACACAACTGTGAGTAATTACCCTACCTAATATTTCTCTGTATTGGCTGACTAGCTAGCAAACATTCATGAAAATATCCATTAGCCACACACATAAAATGCTGCATTATGATGCTGTTGAATCAGAACATACCACTACCTGATCCTGTAGCTCTTTGAGGATTTGCAAATCAATTACTTATATGTTTCTTGGATTCTTCCTATACAATTAGAAAATTTATAATAGAGTCCATGAACATTATTAGTTTTACCATTTTAAACCAGCAATCACACTTTGATTTTTACAACAAAAGCAGAAATATAAACACACACATTTGGGTCAGTTTTCTGTTAGTCTGTCTGGACTTCAAAATTCTATTCCTCAAGATAATGCACACCAAAGTTCTGGATTAAACAAGAAATTAGATGGCACCTGAACACTTGGTTTAATATTCTCAAAAGGACTATGCAACCTATTTCTTACATTATGACATTGTTTTACAAAGATCCACACTTTTATAATGTACTAACATTCTTTTTAATCATGATTAAAAATCAAACATAAAAATTTCTACTTTTTGCTTTTGCCCCCTCCATTTAGAACTTATTTATAGCCTGATAATTCAAAGGTCCCTATGTTTATGAAAATCTGGACAGAAATAGGTCTAAGATCCCATTCAGAACTTGATATTAATCTAAGTCTTTTGGCTCCATTTATCCTGAGAGCAAAGAGTAGGACAAAGGATTTGAGTACTGTTAGTTTATCTGAGAGATTATCCAAGGTAGAAAAGAATGGGAAAGTGATACAGTGAAGAAACAACTTTGTCAAAGAGGTACATTGTTGATATAATTGTTGTGGATAGAAAATGAAGGCTTGCTTTTACTGAAAGGTCCTGAGAAACTTCTTTAAGTTGTCCTCATGAAGACCTGAAAACTGACAATTTTATCTATGGCTCTTATTTCCACTTCACTGAGAGCTGTCCTCAGAGGACATTAACTCTCCTACACTTTTGGGTTGTGTTGGAGACATTCTAAAATGAGAGAGAGAACATGAGATGCTATCAGTGTTAAGTAACTGCAATTTCCCATGGAACTATCCACCACAGGTTTGGCTATAATCAAGTGTTAGGCCTTGATATCAGAGGGATTTGAGGCAGTATCATTTTAGGTTAATCATTATATCTGAAATTTCCAAAAACTTCAACTGATGAAACTTTGATTATAAATCTATAAATATAACAATAAATCTACAGTATTCAAATTATTATCATAGAAATACACAGACAAAGCATCAATTGATTAATATTTAAATGTTACAAAATACTGAACTGAAAGGATTTGGTCATAGAACAACGTGTAAGAAGTAGAACTTAGGTTTAGGTTAGAACTCAGGATGCATTTGAGACTCAGTTAAAAAATTGAATGGAGGGACGCCTGGGTGGCTCAGTGGGTTAAGCCACTGTCTTCGGCTCAGGTCATGATCCCAGGGTCCTGGGACCAAGCGCCAATTTGGGCTCTCTACTAAGCAGGAAGCCTGCTTCCTCATCTCTCTCTGCCTGCCTCTCTGCATGCTTGTCATCTCTCTCTGTCAAATAAATAAATAAAATCTTTAAAAAAAAGAAATTGAATGGATGTCTGACTATCTTCTAGGTTTGCTAAAAATCAGTGACTTTGTGTTCACGTGTGGCTATGCAGGAATTTTTAACTTTCTCTAAGAAGTTATTAGATTTGATTATATAATGGCAGTAAAGGATGGGGAAAAGCAAAGTACAAACCCCATAAAAACAAAGACACTGAGTATGAGAAAAGAGTAATAGATAAGAAGAATCAATGCATTTGAGGAAAATGGGAATTGAAATACACAATGATTGTTGATTTTTTTAGATGGAGAAAACAAAACTAGCTTGAAAGAAGGAAATAACAGAAGACATGTTGTGATGTGATACAGAATCCCAGACAAGGCAGTAACGTGGAATAAAGGAGTAGGGAGAGCATATCAGGTAATTTGGATAGGAAGGAGTTAGGAGATAATTGCTTGATAAATTTTATATGGCCCACTTAAATGCACAGATTTCTCTTCTTTAATTTATATGGAGAACAGGGTGTCCTTTCTCTTCCCTTTCTGAGCACCAGAGGTGTACTCTTTCAGACTAAAAACCTGAAAAGCTCAGGACTCAGTTGCTTAAGCACAGCTGAGAGGACATATTTCAATTAAGATTTACATTTTGCTGTATGTAGTAGACTTTCAAAAGTGGTTTAAACATATTTTTTCATTTAACAAGAAGACTACAGAGAGTGTTTTCTGGTGTTGGTTCAGCATCTTAAGAAAGTGAAGTGAACTATCTTAGAGATTTTCATGGCTTTTTATTCACAGTTGCAAAAATTGCTGTTGGAGTTCTCACTATTAAGCCCACATTTCTGGCAGAAAGATAGAGGTAAAGAGAATGATATATTGTACGACTGATACTTTGTCATGTGGTTACAATATAAATCGAAAAAAGACAATAAAATATTTGATGTTGTTTTAAGTTTCCTTCTTGTCAATCCCTCAGTGCTTTCTGAGATTCAAGGAAAAAGTAAATGGATATTGACCTGGCAACTATCAACACCTGTCAGTCTCTCTTGGATAACCAATATCTCTATAATCTCTTCTTCCCAGTAAAAAAAAAAAATAAAATATATTCATAACCCACACTATGCAAGTTACTGCACCAAGATAAAATTACAATGATTTTCAGTTGTTCCAAATGGACAGAATACCCTTCCTTATGATATCATGTCTTATAAGATAGATAATTGGCTTGCTACGAATATACCCAGATGTGACTGTGGAAGAGACAGGAAAAAAATAATAATATTTATTTATTCCTTGGGTTGACTCTGTTTACACAGATGCATTAGTATTAGAAAAGGTTGGTTTCGGACATTGGAATGAATTTACTTAATGGGTCTGTATGTAATTGTGTTGGAGAAAATTTTTAATTTCTACAAAAATTAGTAGAATTCTATCTTATTCTCTTTTGTTAATTTTCACATGTTAATAAAGCCAACGTTTTTTCTAGCAGACAAGATCTTAAATCCTAACAAAACTCAATTTTTTCCTTTTTTTTTTTAAGTTTGAGAGCCTCATGTTCTCTCATGCTGCTTTAAATACAACTGAAAAAAAAAAGAGGAGCTAAATGGGGCAGTAAAACCAGACTTTTTATTTTATTTTATTTATCTTATTTTTAATTAAAAAATTAAAGATTGTATTTATTTATTTGAGAGAAAGAGAGAGCATGAGTGGGGCTCCCTAATGAGCAAAACGCCCGATAGGGAGCTCGATCCCAGGATCCTGACTGAGATCATGACCAGAGACAAAGGCAGATACATGTGCAAAATCCCTTTTTTTCTGGGAAACAATACTTTACAAGAGATGTTTGAAAAAGTACTGGGGAATCCACTTTAATAGGAGATACAAAAATTTAATTGACTTTTGTAAAGCTACAGGGATCCAAATGATGGGATTCCCAGCCTGTTTAGGTTGTGGACCACAGAGTATTCCTCTCTGTAATATTTTATTTTCTTCCATGTCTACTATCTCCAGTCCAAGTTCACTGATCTCTTTTTAGATAGTGCAAAATATGGCAAAGAATACCAAACGAGTGCCCAATATTCTACATTTATTATATCATTTCTAACATATAGAAGTGTGTTATCAAGGCTGGTTCTGTGAACGAACATAGTTACGCTAAAGTGTGTTTTGTTCTCCAAGAAATTAAATGCATGATTATCACACAATTATAAAATACTTGTGTCAAGAATTTTTATTCAAAAATTAATAAGAAGCAGATATTAAAACTAGTTCACATGGTTATTTGGGATATAAGCAGAGTTGTGCAGCAGAAGTGCTCTGGGCCCATAATTTGGGTTATAGAATTTATGTTTTCTAATGAAATATCACTAACTTGCATTATTGTTAACAAGAATCTTGTGCATTACCATCAGTTTTCTACATTATAACCTCTGGCTCTACAGTTTGTAAATAACTTTGTCAATAGCAAGCTAGTAAACAGGGTGACTCCAATGGATTGAGATAATCTCCAGAGTTACTGCTACATAATGCCCAGGACTCCATTGAAAGGACACCTAATAATTTATTTTGCCCAAAAATTTGATCATTTTTTTCACTGTCCTTACCTATTTTCCAAACCTAGTCCTTTTGCTTCACCTTTCAGTCTACGGACAACCCTGTATCTGACTGACTTGTTAATTCTGGGAATGTCTTGCAGATTAATTTGCTTGCCAGAGGTGGTTCCTCTAATTGATGTCTAAGAACCCTAATTAGTTAAGAAAACTTTTTTTAACATTTTTATTGCTATTTATTATTATTATTATTATTATTATTGCTAATATCTCTATTATAAATAATTCACAAGGGTATCTTTCTGACAAAAGACAAAGTGCTGGCTACTAGTAGAAAAAGTACATTTGACTCTGTCAGTGAAAGTGGTAAAGGGATTTGAGAAAATAAGGCAAAGCACTGGAATTATGTGTTAAAACTTTAAATATTATAGACACATTTACTTAATTTCTAATACTGTTGTTGCTTATAATTAAATAAGATGTTTTCCATGAACCACGCATTACAGCAAATATATTGTTTATACAGATTAAATTTTCATCAAAAGGGATGCCTGGGCGGCTCAGTTGGTTAAGCAGCTGCCTTTGGCTCAGGTCATGATCCCAGCATCCTGGGATCGAGTCCCACATTGGGCTCCTTGCTCGGCCGGGAGCCTGCTTCTCCCTCTGCCTCTGCCTGCCATTCTGTCTGCCTGTGCTTGCTCTCTCGCCCAATTTCTCTGATAAATAAATAAAATCTTAAAATAAATAAATAAATTTTCATCAAAAAATAGTAAGTTTATTTTATTGTAGGATCATGATCAGCATTTTGCAGATGAGAAAAGTGAAATTTAGAAAAGTATGTCTCTTCAAATCCCTCATACAATATCTGGCCTAGATAGAAGGATATACTATCACAATTGAGGAAGATAATTGAGATTACTTAAAATGATAAACTTTACTGTATAGGGTTTTTAAAAGTTTGCCACAGATTCAGATTCTTTTAAAATATATATCTATTTTGTGTAAAGAGAATGCACTGAGAAGTAAAAAGAAAGTGATATATCAGTGCTACCAACTAATGGCTATAATATCATCACCTTATTTATGAACAATAAAACAGTGTGCAATATTTTAAAAAACTTAAATAAATTTCTATTTATTTTATATATTTATAAATTTAAATAAATTCCTATTTATTTATTATTAAAGAAATTCCTCTAACAAACAGTATGTTTTGAAGGTTGCTAGCAGGAAAGTGTTGTACTTCATGGAAGTAATCAGAAAATATGATCTAAAAGTCTGCTTTCAAGGGCGCCTGGGTGGCTCAGTGGGTTAAAATTCTGCTTTCAAGAAGCTATAACAGTAAGTACTGAGCATTAGCTATTATATGCTATGGATGAATAACTGAAATCTACATTTGAAACTAATGGTACACTATATGTTAACTAATTGAATTTTAAAAAGTTAATAAATGAAACACTATTTTGTAAAAGAATATTCCCAACAGGCTCTTTTGCTTTAAAATACTCACTCTGTAATGAGAGTCATTACTTTTGTCCAGCAAATTCTTACATTACTATTTATCCCTTCCCTGCTTTATCCCTTCCCAGTATCAATAAAGGCTCACTTGGATTACCTAGAAGCCATGAGAAAGCTTGTAATAGATCTTGCTGGTTTTCACCAGTAATTTGACCACCATGTGCACAGGGAAGTCTATTGATAAAGGCTTTATTGCAATAAGTTGCAAATACATGGATGATTTTGAATTCTCTTTCTTGAGGTCTTGTTTCATGATAATAAATGTAGGGTGGCTTATTGGAATGGATGTTATTAACATATTTTCATAGTTCTAAGTACATGGAATTGTAAAATAGATTAATGAATGTGGCATTACTGACAACCGTCCTCATTTTGAAATCAAATTACAGTGTACTGAGCTGAGGAGGCAAAGCAGATTTCGGATTATGAGTGAAATAATTTTAAAAAGTCTTAGGGGTATGATCAGACTATTGGGTAATTCAGTAGAAAAATATCAACTGATTGAGATTCTGTGTTCCCTGATTTCAGAGAGACGTTAAGATAAATAAGTAGCACGAGGAGACTAGGAAGCCAAACATAAGTGATACTTTTGTGCCAGGGTGTGTATACATCTGTTTATCTTCTTGCTTTACCACTAAGGTTGCTCCTAGAGGAGAGTTTAAATATGTGTTGGAGCTAATCTCTGTGGATTACACAAGAAACCACATCCTACAGCTCTCCCTGAAACACCGCTTATGATTTCAATGTAATTTGGTTTTTGCATTTTTAGAAATAACAAAATACTTTGCAAACTCATCTACTTTATTACCACCACAAGTGAGT
The DNA here is from genome assembly GCF_964662115.1 of Mustela nivalis. Taxonomy (NCBI): domain Eukaryota; kingdom Metazoa; phylum Chordata; class Mammalia; order Carnivora; family Mustelidae; genus Mustela; species Mustela nivalis. The sequence goes on from NW_028135695.1 coordinate 192,979, forward strand.
CAGCTGACTCCACATTTTAACACAGTGACAGTCACAGAGGAATGGAGGAGTGAGTAGAGTTATCGATATATGTGCTTTAAAGAAGTATGACAGGGTAGCAGCTATTTCCAGGAACCAAAACATGGGTCAGCAGCTGTGCAGGAAAAGTGATAGAATAAATGACTCATTTCAGAGGAGTTCTATAACATATTAGTTCTATAATGTATCTTCAGCACCCAATTACCCGCTTTGATCTAAAGATAAGGATTTACAGTTAAGATCCCATTTATGATTCGTCTGGTAGGGTCTGAATCATGTTTACTATTGTTTTGACTATTACTTGAAACCTATAGTAGTACTTGGGATATGTGTTGTGTATTCTGTGAACATGTGCTATTTTTAGATTAGATAATTCCTGTCTCGAACCCCTGTTAATTTGTTTGCTTTTGTTTATTTGATAGTGCTTTCAGTAAATGGATATATCTGAAAAATTGCAAAGCCATTATTAAAATAAGTTATTATTATATATAGCATGGAATTGCACATTCCTCCTTTGAATCCGACAGAGCTTCACCATATCCTTAACAATTTGGGAAAAACACGCTATTATTTTTCTTCATAAAATTTCTCCTGTTAGGCTGTGATGGTTGTCATCAGCAGTAACTCCTCTGAAGGCTTTGTCAAAAGAGTTGAAAAAAATTGGAAAGGTGTGAATGAAGCTGTTTGCTGAATATAAAGAAAAGAGCATTGAAGTACAATTCACACTCTTACTTCTCCTTCTATGCTTTCAGATGTTTGACATTTGAAAATTTTGCTTCTAGAAGAGATGCCCTATATAATTCTTACTTTAAGGAGCAAGTTGCTTTTATAATTTTTTTTTATTATTCTACCATTCAAGTATTTCCATTTAAATTAAATTCAAAACCATTAAAAAAATAAAAAGTGCAGCCAGTATTCAATTCCTGGGCTAAATAATTTTAGAAAGCTTTGTGTTATTGAACCTACGGGGTATTTCTGTAGTTTTAACTCTTTCTTTCTGTGATTTTTCCCATTAGTCATATAAGTGACTGCAATATAACAGACATTGAGGATAAAGGACTGAATAGAACAATCCTTGGCCTCATGAAGTTGAGAATCTAGCAAGGGAGTCAAACAATTCAATCATTCAGAGACAATTTATTGAGGGCCTGGCCTAAGATGAGCACAACAAAACCCCATCCCAGAGGAATCATTTTTTTTTTAAGAGTTCTACCTTTTTTTTCAAGATTTTAATTATTTATTTGACAGAGAGAGTAGGCAGAGAGGCAGGCAGAGAGAGAGAGGAGGAAGCAGGCTCCCTGCTGAGCAGAGAGCCCGATGTGAGACTCGATCCCAGGACTCTGAGATCATGACCTGAGCCGAAAGCAGCGGCTTAACCCACTGAGCCACCCAGGTGCCCCCCTGAGGAATCATTTTAATGGGAGAGATAGATAATAGGTAAGCCAACTTTAAAAAGAAAAAAATCGTACTGGTTTTTCTTTAATAGTGATGCATATTTGAACTAAATAAGCACATTTTAATAAGAGCAGTGATTGAGAAGAGGTTTTGTAACTGAGTGGTCCGAAAGGGCCTCTCTGAAAAAGTCTGTTTTGAACAGATTTCTGAATAATATCAGCCAGGAAGCTGCGTAAAAATCTCAGGGATGGGTGATTTTTCCAGTCAAAAAACTGTAAAGGCTCCAAAGTCACAATACAGCTGTAAGTTTCTCTAATAAAGTAACTTCTGACAAAGAATGAGAAGAAATAACTAACCCAGGTTTGAAAGAAAAGGGACAGACTTTCTATGGAATTCATATTTAATTAAAGCTCTAAAGGACAAAAATACAATAGAGCAAAATTCTGGTCCCTCTGATATACCTAATGAAAGTTCATAAACAAGGTGTGGGTAGCAAAGAGTGTGTGGGAATGTTGGTAAGGACAGTGGGGAAGAGTCATCCCTGAACATGTTCTTAAATGAAGCAATTCTTGTGTTGTTTTAAAGGGTAACTTGGAGTTTGCCTAAGTGATTAGAGAAGGATGCCTCGGCTTATGGAAGTTCAAAGCCATAAAGATGTGACAAACTACTGCAGATATTTTCATGTATATTTGTTGTTGCTTCTAGTAATGGTGATCTAAAAACTCCTACTTAAGACAACTTAAAAATCCAGACAAAATAGCTTTTAAAGTTAAAAATATCAGAATGATTATAAAAATTAAGTGTGGGATTACTGGGCCAAAATACGAAATACAATGAGAGCCTAGAGATATATGCCCTGAAGCCATTTTAGCTATGAGAGCATTTGAAACTGCTAAAGCACACTGAGCTGTGTTGTTAATAGACTCTTGATACTAGAGAAAGAAAATTCATAATCCAGCAGCAATCAAATTTGAGGACTTTGGTACAACCCAAATTTAAGTTGAGATCCCCAAAGCTCAAGGAGAAGCAGAAATAAGACTAGAGCCTACCTTGCCTTCTGTGTAAACTGAGAAAGTCAACCACTGAATTTGGAGTATGATTGTCTTGTAGAGTCTCAGATATAAGAGAAAATCCTGCCAAGGAGGACCATACCATTATTATAGCTCTTAATTATCCCTACTCAATAAGAGTTTCAAATATAATGTCTTGAACATACCAAAATGTAACAAAGCACACAAAGAAAAACCATTAACAAGATTTGATAGACAAAATGGGATTAAGTATGATATTAAAATGATCAATAAATATTGTAAAATGGCTTGAGTACTCTGCTCAAAGAAATGAGAGGGGAAGCAAATTGAACAAAAAACTGAAACTAAAAAATGATATTGAGAAAGATTTTATAAATTAACCAAATGGATACTCTAGAACTTTAAAGATATGACAGCCAATTTAAGATACCACAGGGGTGCCTGGGTGGCTCACTTAATTAAACCTCCAATTCTTTTTCCTTTTTTTTTAACACCTTAATTTTATTTTATTTCTTTCATTTTGGCTCAGGTCATGATGTCAGGGTTGTGAAATAGAGCCCAGAGTTGGGCTCTGTGCTGAGCCTGGAGCCTGCTTAAGATTCTTTTCCCTTCTTTTTCTATCCCTCCCTGCACTCTCACTCGCTCGCTCTCTCTTGCTTGCAAATAAATAAATAAATAAATAGATAGATAATAGACAAAGCAAAATAAAAGCAGATTATGAAAATAAATATAAAGTTTTTGAAATGAAAGCAAGTTCAAAATAAAATAGAGAAGACCTACACAGCTAAAAGTTCATTCAGGAAATCTATTATTAAAGAAGTCAGTATGACACAATGTTAAGATATCAAAAGATTGGAGCATGTACTTTACAGAAAAGGTAATCCAAATGGCCACTCCTAGGTAAAAACTGTTTATCTTTATTATAAATCTGGAATTAAATTAAATTAAATTAAAAATAAATTAAAACCTAGAATGGCATACTATTACACACTTACCATATTGGGAAACAGTAAAAATGTCTTGCAAGAATGTGAAAGAATGACAGTGCCCATAATAAAAACATTTGAGGTAGGTTGGACAATATTTAGAAGACTTAAAAATTATAAAAAAAATTGGTCCATTCCTGGAAATACAACATTGAATTAAATGAATATTTTCACCAGGATATGAAAACAGATGATTATAGTTATTTCATTCATAACGGCAGATCAGCAGTGGTCTATTTGCACAATGTTACATTAAATAAGAGAGAATATTAACAAACTGGGAGAAGGGGCTAGGTTGTTATCATAAACAGATCTTCTATGGTGCTGATTATGTTCTATTTTTCAGAATCTTTAAGTTAAAAAATTTTCAAATTTATATCTAAATAGATAGATAGATAGATAGATAGATAGATAGATAGATGATAGATAGACAGATATCCCAGAAGCTGCAATGCTAGGCTAAGACCAGGCTTTAAAGGGCTTTTCTATATTCTACTAAATACTTTAAACCATTCATTATATCATAGCTCAGTGTTCGAATCTCCATTTGTTTCCTCAGTTTTCTAATATTTATCTTAAGGTGACCTGATGCAGACTTTTGATGACCTTTGTCTAAATATTTCTATTTTAACAAAGTCCTTTTTAATACTCAGAGACTAAAACTTAGAAAAACACTCTGATTTTTATCTCACTAGAGTGGAAAATATATGGTTACCCATTAACTAATGATATCCATGTCTACATTAGCTCCATGACATTTTTAATTCTTGGGAGCTTTTGGTTAAATGAATTTTTTTAAGCTTCCTTTAAATGAAGCTTTAAGCCATCACCACATGAATAAAATTAAAGAACTAAATGAAAACAGGCCAAGTATTTACAGAGTAATAGAATGTGCAGTGGAAAGAGTACAATTCTGAAATCATAAAGCCTAAATTAGTGTGATGCATCTTTACTAGCCATGTAATCATAAACCAGTTATCTAAATGTGTTAGCCGCAGTTTTTTCACCCATGAAATGGTGATGATAATACTTATTATGCAGAATTGTTGTGTGGATGTAATGAAGCATGGAGCATGAGAGTCTCATATTCCATGCTAAAATGATAGCTATTTTTATACTTATAATAATTCTAATAATAGTAATTAAATTGTTCAAAATGATAATATTTATTTATATTGAGGCATTGTATTGACTATTCATAGACACATTTACCAAAATAAATTTCATTTTACTTTACCCCCTCTGAGGCTATATATTCCTTAATTCAATATGAATCTTATTATGAATAATAATTATCATGATAATTATGCTGATTTTTCTTCTATTTATTTTTAGGGAAGTATCCTTTACTGTTGAACATAAAGAAACTTAAGCAAGTCTGTCTTATTCAAAATTTGCATGGTGCTTTCTTATGAAACTAGATTATAGAGTTGTATGAAATAAATTCATGTAGTTAAGACATTTATGTTTGGAAAACTGGGTGGTCAGTTTAGTATTTCAAAAGAAGATTTTAAATTTAAACCTTAAAACTGAGCTCTTTCAGCCTTATTTATAGACCATCCTTCATGCTTCATAAGTATTCCTTCATTGTAAACTAACTAATAGTGTTTGTCACAGTGTATATAACTAAAATGGATTTTGTATTCTATTATTTCAGAGTTAGTTGCAGTTTCTACTTCCTTACTTCCTCTTTTGAAAAATAGATTAATTCTACAAAAGGTTATTTCCAGCTTTATTGAAAAATAATTGACATATTATAATTTGTAAATTTAAGAAATGATTTCTTATAACACTGCAAACTTTTAACATTGTGTAAATTTTGTACCATTTGATAAATTGGTATACATCTGCATTGCAATATAATCTACATAAAAATGTTAATACATCTACTATCTCATATAGTTGCCTCTGTTTTTTATGCATGTATTGTAAGGAATTTTAAGATCTACTCTCTTAGCAACTTTTATGTATATGTACTATATACATTTATATACATATATACATATATATATACATACATAGAGATAAACTTCAGAGGTCTTGTGGGTTTTGTTCCAGACCACCTCAATAAAGTGATTATTTCAATAAACTAAGTCAAATCATTATTATTATTTTTTGGTTTCTCAGTGCAAATAAATAATTATGTTTCCCAGTGCATATAAAAAATAAACACTATACTGTACTGTTCAAAAGCATTATGTCTTTAAAGAAAAACAATGTATATACCTTAAGTAAACTAGTTCTGAGTTTTCAGTGGGTCATAAATACTGATCACAGATCACCATAACAAATACAATAATAATGAAAAAACTTGAAATATTGCAAGAATTACCAACATGTGACAGAGAGACACAAAATGAACAAATGGTGTTAGAAAAATGGTGGCAGCAGACCTATTTTATACAAGATTGCTATAAACTTTCAACTTGTAAGAATGTGATATATGCAAAATTTAATAAAGGGAAGCACAATAAAAAATGTATGTATATTTTATTAACTATGATCATCATGCTGTACATTAGATCCCCAGAACTTTTTCCTATTATAGTTGCAAGTTTGTACCCTTTGACCACCTTATTCCACCCCAGGTTCACCCCTTGTCAACTCAACTCTAAGTTTCCATTAGTTTGCTTTTTCTTCAGATTCTGTATGTAAGGGATATCGTAATACATAAATTAAAAAATATATAAAATCTTTGAAATATTTCACTTAGTATAATACCTTCAAGATCCATCCATGGTATTGTAAATGGCAGTATTTCTTAATTTTTCATGGTTAAGTAGTATTCCATAGTATATATTTACCATACTTATTTTATTCATTCATCCATTAATGGATACTGAAGTTATTTCCATCTCTTGCTTAGAGTTAATAATTTTATAATGAACATAAGAGTGCAGAGATGTCTTCGAATAGTGACTTCGTTTCCTTTAGCTATATCCCTAGAAGTGGGATTACTGAATCATATGGTAATTTTACTTTTAATAATATGAATAGTCTCCATACTGTTTTCCATACAAATTTATATCCCTATCACAGTGCATAAGTTCCCCATTTTCCCCAATATTTACCAAAATTTGTTAGTTTTAATTTTTTGGTAGTATATATTCTAATAGGTAGTAATATCTTGCTGTGTTTTTCAGAGGTAAACAAAAACAACAACATAATGACTTTGCCCTGAGTTTTTTACGTTGAGCACTTTTTAATGCTCCTGTTGGTCATTTATATAACTTTTTTGAAAAAAAAAGTCTATTGAGATCCTTTTGCTATTTTTTTAATTATATATTTTTTTCTTTTTGTATCTGTTAGTTATTAACCTCTTTTCAGATATAAGTTTTGTAAGTATTTTCTTTCATTCTGTGGATTATGTTTTCATTCCCTTGTGGTTTCATTCCCTGCAGAAAATTTAGTTTGATGTAATACCATTTATTTATTTTTGCTTGTGTTTTTTGTCTGGTATCCAAAAAACTATTGGCAAGACCAATGTCAAGGAGAATTTTTCCTATGTTTTCCTTTAGGAAATTTAGTTTCATGCATCACATTTAAGTCTTTAATCTATTTCAAGTTAAGATTTATGAGTGATATAAGGTTCCAGTTTCATACTGTTTATGTGACTATTCAGTTTTAAATATCATTTACTGAACAGACTATCTTTACCCATTACATATGTTGGCCCATGTCAAATATTAGGTGACTGTATGAAAGGATTTATTTCTGGACTCTCAATTCTGTTCTACTTGTTTATTGGTCTGTTTTTATGCCAGTATACTTTATTGTTTTGAGCATGAGGGCTTTGTAGTATAGTTTCAAATCAAGAGTGTAATTTCGCTTCTTCTTTCTTTCCCAGAACTGCTTTGATTATTTGTTGTCTTTTATGGTCTCATATAAATTTTAGGATTCTTTACTTACTTCTGTAAAAACACAATATTGGATTTTTTTAAAGATTATTTATTTATTTATTTGAGAGAGAGAGATGACAAACAGGCAGAGAGGCAGGCAGAGAGAGAAGAGGCAGCAGCTTCCTGCTGAGCAGAGAGGCTGATGCGGGGCTCGATCCCAGGACCCTGGGATCATGACCTGAGCCGTAGGCAGCAGCTTAACCCACTGAGCCACCCAGGTGCCCCTAACATTGGATTTTTGATAGGAATTGAATTTACAGATGGTTTTCGGTAGTATGGACATTTTAACAATGTTAATTCTTACCATTCATAAATATGAGCTATCTTTCCATTTGTGTCTCCTTCAATTTCTTTATCAATGTCATAGATTATGGGGTACAGATCTTTCATATTCTTAGTTAAATCTTATCCTAAGTATTATATTAGTTTTGATGCTAGTGTGAATTAGATTGTTTTCTTTATTTTTTCAGATAGTTCATCATTAGAGTGTTAAAATGCTCCTGTCTTGTGCTTACTTTGGCAGCACATATACTAAAATTGGAATGATGCAGAGAAGATTAGCGTGATCACTGAGCAAGGTTGACATGAAAAACTATTAAAAAAACGAAACAAAACAAAATTCTTGTCTTCTATATATTGATCTTGTATTTGGCAGCTTTACTAAATTTGTTTATTCAAAAATTTTTATGAAGATTTTAGGATTTTTTTACATGTAAGTTCATGTTATCCAAAAAAAGAAAATTTTAATTCTTCCTTTTTTTTTTTTTATTTGGAGTCTCTTATTTCTTTGTGTTCCTTGTTTCTCTGGCTAGGACATCCAGTACTATGTCAAATGAGAGTAGTGAAAGTGGACACACTTGTCTTTTTTCTGATCTTTAAGGGGAAAACTTTCAAACTTTTATGGTTGAATATGAGATTAGCTCTGGGCTTGCAATATGTGTTTTTTCTTTAATGGATTTTTTAAATTATTTTTTTAAAATTTTTTATAAACATATAATGTGTTTTTATCCCTAGGGGTACAGGTCTGTGAATCACCAGGTTTACACATTTCACAGCACTCACCATCACTCACCATAGCACCTGCCCTCCCCAATGTCCATACCCCCACCATCCTCTCCCAACACACCTCCCCCCAGCAACCCTCAGTCTGTTTTGTGAGATTCAGTCTTTTATGGTTTGTCTCCCTCCCAATCCCATCTTCTTTTATTTTTCTTTTCGTACGCCCGAAACTGCCTATGTTGCATCTCCACTTCATCATATCAGGGAGATCATAGGATAGTTGTCTTTCTCAGATTGATTTATTTCGCCAAGCATAATACCCTCTAGTTCCATCCATGTCATCACAAATAGCAGGATTTCATTTCTTTTGATGGCTGCATAGTATCCCTTTGTACATATATACCACATCTTATTTATTGATTCATCTATTGAAGGACATTTAGGTTCTTTCCATAGTTTAACTATTGTGGACATTGCTGCTATAAACATTTGGGTGCATGTGCCCCTTCAGAATGCCACGTTTGTATCTTTAGGGTATATACCCAGTACTGCAATCACTGGGTCATAAACTAGTTCTATTTTCAGCTTTTTGAGGCACCTCCACGCTGTTTTCCAGAGTGGTTGCACCAGCTTGCATTCCCACGTACAGTGTAGGAGGGTTGCCCTTTCTCCACATCCTCGCCAGCATCTGTCATTGACTGACTTGTTCATTTTAGCCATTCTGAAAGGTGTGAGGTGGTATCTCATTCTGGTTTTGATTTGTATTTCCCTGATGCCGAGTGATGTGGAGCATTTTTTCATGTGTCTGTTGGCCATTTGGATGTATTCTTTGCAGAAATGTCTGTTCATGTCCTCTGCCCATTTCTTCATTCGATTATTTGTTCTTAGGGTGTTGAGTTTGATAAGATCTTTATAGATTTTGGATAGATACTGGCCCTTTATCTGGTATGTCATTTGCAAATATCTTCTCCCAGATAACTTCTGACAGTCATCTTTTGGCTTTGTTAACTGTTTCCTTTGCTGGGCAAAAGCTTTTTGATCTGATGAAATCCCAAGAGTTCATTCTTGCCCTTGCTTCCCTTGCTTTTGGTGATGTTCCTATGAAGAAGTTGCTGCTGGTGAGGTCAAAGAGTTTGCTTCCTGTTCTCTCCTCAAGGATTTTGATGGATTCCTTACTCACATTATGCTTCTTCATCCATTTCCAGTCTATTTTCATGTATGGTGTAAGGAAATGGTCCAACTTCATTTTTCTGCATGTGGCTGTTCAATTTTCCCAACACCATTTGTTGAAGAGGCTGTCTCTTTTCCATAGGACATTCCTTCCTGCTTTGTTGACGATTAGTTGACCATAGAGTGGAGGGTGTATTTCTGGGCTCTCTATTCTGTTCCATTGATCTATGTCTGTTTTGGGGACAGTTCCCTACCATCTTGATGATGACAACTTTGTAATAGAGCATGAAGTCTGGAATTGTGATGCCAACAACTTTGGCTTTCTCTTTCAATATTCCTCTGGCTATTCGAGGTATTTTCTGGTTCCATATATATTTTAGGATGATTTGTCCCATTTCTTTGAAAAAAATGGACGAGATTTTGATAGGGATTGCATTAAATGTGTAGATTGCTTTAGGTAGCATAGACATTTTCACAATATTTGTTCTTCCAATAGGGGAGCATGGAACATTTTTCCATTTCTTTGTGTGTCTTCTTCAATTTCTTTCATGAGTACTCACTTTGGAGTTTTCTGAGTATAGATTCTTTGTCTCTTTGGTTAGGTTTATTCCTAGGTATCTTAGGGTTTTGAGTGCAATTGTAAATGGGATTCACTCCTTAATTTCTATTTCTTCAGTCTTGTTGGTTTAAAAAAATGCAACCAATTTCTGTGCATTGATTTTATATTCTGACACTTTACAGAATTCCTATACAAGTTATAGCAGATTTGGATTGGAGTCCTTTAAGTTTTCCACATACAGTCTCATATCCTCTGCAAGCAGGGATAGTTTGACTTCTCTTTTGCCAATTTGGCAAAATTTGGATGCCCTTAATTTCTTTTTGTTGTCTGATTGCTGAGGCTAGGACTTCTAGTACGATGTTGAATAGCAGTGGTGATAACGGACATCCCTGCCGTGTTCCTGACCTCAGCGGAAAAGTATTCCATTTTTCTCCATTGAGAATGATATTTGCAGTGGGTTTTTCATAGATGGCTTTGATAATATTGATAATATGTGCCCTCTATCCCTACACTTAGAAGAGTTTTAATCAGGAAGGGACACTGCACTTTGCCAAATGCTTTTTCAGCATCTATGGAGAGTATCATGTGGTTCTTGTTCTTTCTTTTATTAATGCGTTGTATCACATTGATTGATTTGCATATGTTGAACCAACCTTGTAGCCCTGGAATAAATCCCACTTGGTCGTGTTGAATAATCCTTTTAATGTACTGTTGAATCCTATTGGCTAGTATTTTGGTGAGAATTTTCGCATCTGTGTTTATCAAGGATATTGGTTTGCTGTTCTCTTTTTTGATGGGATCCTTGTCTGGTTTTGGGATCAAGGTGATGCTGGCCTCATAAAATGAGTTTGGAAGTTTTCCTTCCATTTCTATTTTTTTGGAACAGTATCATGAGAATAGGAATTAATTCTTCTTTAAATGTTTGGTAGAATTTCCCTGGGAAGCCATCTGGCCCGGGGCTTTTGTTTGTTTGGAGATTTTTGATGACGGTTTCAATCTCCGTACTAGTTATGGGTCTGTTCAGGTTTCCTATTTCTTCCTGGTTCAGTTGTGGTAGTTTATATGTCTCTAGGAATGTATCCATTTCTTCAAGATTGTTGAATTTGTTGGCGTAGAGTTGCTCATAGTATGTTCTTATAATTGTTTGTATTTCTTTGGTGTTGGTTGTGATCTCTCCTCTTTCATTCATTAATTTATTTATTTGGGTTCTTTCTCTTTTCTTTTTGATAAGTGTGGAAAGGGTTTTATCAATCTTATTAATTCTTTCAAAGAACCAGCTCCTAGTTTCATTGATTTGTTCTATTGTTTTTTGTTGTTGTTGTTGGTTTTTTGTGGTTTTTATTTGTTTGTTTATTTGTTTCTATTTCATTGATTTCTGCTCTGATCTTTATTATTCCTCTTCTGCTGGGTTTAGGCTTTCTTTGTTGTTCTTTCTCCATCTCCTTTAGGTGTAGGGTTATGTTGGGTATTTGAGATCTGAGAGAGAAGCGTGGTTGCACACGTTCAGGGAGATTCAAATGAAAACCACATTGAGATATCACCTTACACCAGTTAGAATGGCAAAAATTAGCAAGACAGGAAACAACATGTGTTGGAAAGGATGTGGAGAAAGGGAAACCCTCTTCCACTGTTGGTGGGAATGCAAGTTGATGCAGCCTCTTTGGAGAACAGTATGGAGATTCCTCACGAAATTAAAAATAGAGCTTCCCTATTACCCTGCAATTGCGATACTGGGAATTTACCCCAAAGATACAGATGTAGTGAAAATAAGGGCCATTTCTACCCCAATGTTTATAGCAGCATTGGCCACGGTCGCCCAATTGTGGAAAGAACCAAGATGCCCTTCCATGGACGAATGGATAAGGAAGATGTGGTCCATATACTCTATGGACTATTATGCCTCCATCAGAAAGTACGAATACTCAACTTTTGTAGCTATAGAGACGGGACTGGAAAAGATTATGCTGAATGAATCAAGTCAAGCAGAGAGAGTCAATCATCCTATGGTTTGACTTCTTTGTGGAGCATCACATATATCATGGAGGACATGGGGAGATGGAGAGGAGAAGGGAGATGGAGGATATTGGAAGGGGAGGTGAACCATGAGAGACTATGGACTCTGAAAATCAATCTGAGGATTTTGCAGGGGCGGGGGTGTGGGCGGTCTGGCTACCAAGTGGTGGCTATTATAGAGGGAATGGATTGCATGGGGCACTGGGTGTTGTGTAAAAATAATGAATACTGTTAAGCTGAAAATAAAAAATTTACTTAAAAAATCTATATAAAAAACCAGAATATTGGGAATGAATTAAAATTAAAGTTGTATCTATGAAATAGTGGTGGTTGTTCTCTTGTAGTCTTTTAATTTTTTACTTTGCTGGTTTTATTTCTGAGGGAGGGGCTTGCCACGTGGGTTTTCAGTCAATGATGTTACCTGATTTAAGTCCTCCCTCCCCGCTCATGGGGGTGGGCTCTGAGGAAACCGGTTTTTTCAGGCTTTTGTTTTTGTTTTTGTATTTGTTCACTTTTTCTCTCTCACCTTGACAGCTTTTGATGGTTCTTGGAGTTTTAGAGGAAATTAAACTGCAGCCTGACCTCCCTGACAGAGAGAAACCTCTATCTGCTCCTCTGTAGGTTCTGAAGGGCACATATAAATTCCCTTTTGACCAATGGCAGAGCTTATATTGAGATACGGTCCCAGGGGATGCAGGATCTTTTGCTTGTACTGAAAACCACAGCAGCAGTGTGGGCAGCTCCAGACCACCAGAGTGGTTCCAAGAAGTGATTGCACACTGAGATTTTCCCACTGGCCTGGGCTTGGAGCACCTTGTCTTTCCGGGTCTAAGAGCGCCGGGCATGTGACACCTTTCATAGGGGAGGGTGTGGATCACAGGCGCCTCTCAGGCTCTGATAGTATGTCAAGGGTTTAAGAGCACCAAGCTGGGCCTTCAGGCAGGGGAAGGTGAGGGGTGCACGTGTCTCAGGCAAGGCTCGGCAATTTGCTTTATGGTGTGGCTCCCACCCCTTAAAGAAACTGGACACAACACACCTCAGGTGCACTGGTGGCTCAGGAACAAGGAGCTGGTTAATCTGCCACACTCTCTCTAGCTCAGCACCAGAAAATTCTAAACTTGTTCCGGGACATAAGCCCCTGTCCTTAGCCGCCTCAACTGTCAGTGATCCTTTAACCCCGTGATCCTTTGCTGTTTTTGAGTGCTTTCAACATGAGTCCAAGTTAATGGTGGTCCCAAGACAGAGGGCACTCTTGTATTGGGGCATTACTTTCCAATCAGTCGACTCTGGTGGCTCTTTCCCCCTTTATATCTTCCGATATCAGACAAAGAGAAATAAAAGGTATTTAAATTGGCAATGAAGAAGTCAAACTTTCTCGCTTCGCAGATGACATGATTCTTTATATGGAAAACCCCAAAGACTCTATCCCCAAATGTCTAGAACTCATACAAAAATTTAGCTACATGGCAGGATACAAAGTCATATATGGAAATCAGTGGCTTTCTATACACTAACAATGAAAATGCATAAAGGAAAATTAGAGAATCGATTCCATTTACTATAGCACCAAGAACTATAAGATATCTGGGAATAAACCTAACTGAAAAGGTAAAGGAGCTGTACTTGAGGAACTACAGAACACCCATTAAAGAAATTGAAGAAGACACACACAAAAAAGGAAGATCATTCCATGATCTCGCATTGGAAGAAAAAACATTGTCAAAATGTCTATACTGCCTCGAGCAATCTATCGTTTTAATGCCATTCCTATCAAAATTCCACCGGTATTTTTCAAGGAGCTGGAGCAAATAATCCTAAAATTTTGTATAGAAACAGAAGAGACCCAGAATTTCCAAAGAAATGTTGAAAAACAAACATAAAACTGGGGCATTGCGTACCTTATCTCAAGATTTACTACAAAGTTGTGATCACCAAAACAGCATTGTCCTGGCATAAAAACGGACACATAGACGAGTGGAATAAAGAGGATAGCCCATATATAGACCCTCAACTCTATGGGCAAATAATCTTCGTCAAAACAGGAAAAAATATACAGTGGAAAAAAGACAGTCTCTTCAATAAATAAATGGTGATGGGAAAACTAGACATCCATTTGTAGAAGAATGAAACTCGACCATTCTCTTACACAGAGGTAAGCTCAAAATGGATAAATGACCTCAAGGTGAGACAGGAATCCATCAGATCCTAGAGGAAAACATAGGCAGTAATCTCTTTGATATCAGCCACAGCAACTTCTTTCAAGATATGTCTCCAAAGGTAAAGGAAACAAAAGTAAACATGAACTTTTGGGACTTCATCAAAATCAAAAGCTTCTGCACAGCAAAAGAAGCAGTCAACAAACAAAGAGGCAACCCACGGAATGGGAGAAGCTATTTGCAAATGAGAATACAGATAAAAGGTTGATATCCACGATCTATAAAGAACTCCTCAAACTCAACATATACAAAGCAGACAATCATATAAAAAAATGGGCAGAATATACGAACAGACACTTCTCCAAAGAAGACCTACAAATGACTATCGGACACATGAAAAAATGTTCATCATCACTAGCCCTCAGGGGGATTCAAAGGAAAACCACATTGAGATACCACCTTACACCAATTATAATGGCCCAAATTAGCAACACAGGATCAACATGTGTTGGAGAGAATGTGGAGAAAGGGGAACCCTCTTACACTGTTGGTGGGAATACAAGTTGGTGCAGCCAGTTTGGAAAACAGTGTGGAGATTCCTCAAGAAATTAAAAATGAGCATCCCTATTACCCTGCCATTAAACTATTTGGTATTTACCCCAATGGCACAGATGTTGTGAAAAGAAGGCCCGTTTGTACCACAATGTTTATAGCAGCAATGGCCACGGTTGTCAAACTGTGGAAAGAAACAAGATGGACAAATGGATAAGGAAGATGTGGTCCATATAGACTGTGGAGTATTATGCCTCCATCAGAAAGGATGAATACACAACTATGGAAATACCATGGACAGGACAGGAAGAGATTATGCTGGAGACAATCAAGCAGAGAGAGTCAATTATATATGGTTTCACTTATTTGTGGAGCATCACAAATAACATGGAGAACAAGGGGAGATGTAGGAGAGAAGGGAATTGAGGTAAATTGGAAGGGAAGGTGAACCATGAGAGACTATGTACTCTGAAAACCAATCTGAGGGTTTTGAATGGGTGTGGGATGGGTAATTGGGAATACTAGCTGGTGGGTATTAGAGAGGGCATGGATTGCATCAAGCACTTGGTGTAGTGCAAAAACAATAAATACCGCCAGACTGAAAAGAAATTAAAAAAAAAAATAGAAAGTAAACAATAAACTGGTAACTTAAATTTAAAAAAAATTACTGTGTACCAAAAATTCTTGTATACCTTCCCATTTTATTTTTGTTGTTTTTATTTAAATATAATTGATGTACAGTGTTATATTAGTTTTGGATGTACAATAAAATAAATCAACAATTTTAAAAAACAAACAAATAAACAACCACAACAACAAAACTGGCCCTTTCAAAAGCAGTTGAAGACCTACAGTGAAAAGGAAATAATTATATTTTATTATCTATACTTATTAAAATGACATGAAATTAGAGTCTAACTGAGTCCTCCATTTCTGGAATCAATGAGAAGACACGACATTGTCTTCCTTAAATGTCTAGAAATGTTGACCAGTAAAATGATAGAGAAGGGACTTTCTGTATGGGTCAGTCTTTTCTGACCCTTAAGGAAAAGACGCTGGGAAAGGACTATCACCCACATGATGACATACCTCTGAGAGCTGATAATACCCAAGATGCCTCACTGTTTCTTGAGATCTCTAGAAATTGCATTGGAAATAGCAAAACTTTGCCATCTCTGGAGAAATGTTAGTCTAAATGAAGCTACACCTAACATCATTTCTCATTTCTTTGTATACAAAGGGGACGTGGGAAATTAACACACAAGACAACCTAAGTTCTTGACTAATCTAAGAGGGCTCTTTTTCTGTCCTTCCCGGGTCTTAGTACCTAAAGCCATAGGACTCAAATGTCATGAGAGAGGGACTGCTGTTTCAGTGAATCCAACTTCTGTGATGTCACCAAGGTTTGAACTCAAAGCAACCACTCCTTTTCAACCCACGCCTGGTCACTACTCTAGGATGGAGTGGTCATGGGTGGGCTTAGAGGATCCCAAGCCCTCCCTAACCACAGGAGCTGCCTGGATCTCTCACGAAGGCAGTTGTGAAGTGAATCGGTGTCATGTTTTCCATGGTCAAATTCGTAGTCTTTGGTCATGACTATCACCACCAGCCTCTGGACACCGGAGAAAGGCAAGAATCCACCATTCCATCTTACCCATGATAGGACAAGAAAGATTCAGGCATCAAACAATGACTCAGGGGTGGAACTCCACGCCCCGCACATGTCTATGGTCCTCCCACTCAATCAGGGAGCTTCTGACCAGGAAAAGTGCCATCAAGTAAAATTCCCAGGGAACACCCAAAACCATGCCAAAGACATGTCTGGAGTCTTCAACAGTGAGGAAACGAGTAAACCTAGTGTCTCCAGACACCGTGCCAAAACGGTCTCCCAATCTTCAAAAGTGACCAAGCACAAGGGCAGACCCTACACCTGAGAACCTGAGGCCCAGTTCGGACTCATGTACTTGGAGTCCACAGGAGCAAGCGCAGAGCTTGTTGGAAGAGAACCATAACCCAAGTAAAATCATTTTAAAGACTTTCGTGCACGTTTCAGGATGACAACATGTATCTCCAAAAGGAAGCAAGGATGAGAATTTGAATGTTGCAGAACCTTGAGCATTCCCACAGGTTGGTGCAGCTGCCCTCTGGGGAATTGAATGGAGATGTGGCAGCACAAGCCTGCCTTAACCCTCTCATGACCATCCCCCAAATTGTTCATGCGATAAACAAAAAGTGCCTCTTTCGGAAAATGGGCATGTTCTAATGGAACCAGGAGAGGATGAACAATGTGAAAACAAAGGGACACTAGAGCGGGACAGACAGCAAATGCTACAGGTTGGTGAGGAGATACAGGAGGACAAAGAATAACAGAATGAACAGGGGAGCTCAGAGTGACGGTCTGGCATTTCAGGATGGTGGGAGTTGCTCTGTACCTGGCTTCATTCTATAGGGACCTAAATCCAAATTAAATAAACCATCCTCTGGCCCCAGTCAATACTTGTACACTGTTTTTTGTTTGTTTATTTGTTTTTGTTTTTTGCCAAAATATCGGCATGCATGTATACGACCGACAGACAGGGAGATCACAATAGGGGATGGAGCTGGAGAGGGTGAAGCTGACTTGCCCCAGAGCAGGGAACCTGAGACCAGAGTCGATTCCATGACCCTGGGCTCATAAGTTGAGCTGAAGGCGGCCTCTGTACTGATGTACACACCACAGGACCCAATCTTTGTCTTCTTAATACATCCTATTTCTAGACAAGAACCAGTGCTCTGTCATTGTACAGAATGCAGGGGATACAGATTTTCCCTTGGGCTGGTGTTGCATGCTCTATGCAACCTCATTCAAGAATGGGTATATCTTGTCTTCTTGAAGACCGTGACTTGGCTATGGACAAACTATTCTCCCGAGCATATTTTGGTTAAGAGAATTCCTCCCTTGCTATATTTTGCAGGGGGAATGACACTATGTCTTGTGATGCACTGCTTCTGTTGACGTAGATGGGACACTTCTGTGTCTCTGAATCTGGATCTCTGTTTCTGCTCCCAGATGAGGGACATTCTCAGCTCTGATTTCTCAAAGACATGTTCAGCACTCGTTTTTCTCTCTCACTCCTAGTTCTCTTAAATTAGGCACCTCTTTCCTTTCCGAGGAGTTGATGACTTCCCTAAGCTCATAGTCGAGTTCCACCATTCCTTTTTCTCTCTCTGGATTTGCTTCTGTATTTTCCAGTATTTGTCTTCTAGATTACCAATTTGATCCTCTGCTTCTGCCACCTTCCTGACCTTTGCATCCCGTTTGTTTCCAAACTTTTCATCAGGGACTCCTCATTTTATTATTTAAATCACTTTTATCTCTGTGGTTCGAGACTCCCTGATGTCTTCTGTGTTTTTCTGATGTACAGTGAGTATGCTGGCTGCATATCCGGGTGTGTTCCATGTAGACGTTTCACTTTGATTGCCTAGACAGGATCATTTCTTGTTCTTTTTCCTTGTTGTCAAATGATTCTTCCATCTTTGCATTCGATCTAGGTCTCTGTCTTCTTCTCTTTATTCAAAAAGTCCTTTCTGTTTTCTACCCTGAGAGTAAATTCTTTAAGATGACGAGATCATGGAGTGCCCAAGGTCTGGCCTTTGTGGGAGTCTCAGATTTGTGTAGCATGCATGCCCTCTGCTGTTGTTTTGTGGCTGTCCCCAATCCTTGAAACCAGTTATCTGAAGAGGCTCTACTTGCCTGTCATTTGGAGTGTTTGGTGTATGGATGAATATGGTGAGGTTTAGCATCGTGGGCTCTGGTGTGCCAGTGAAATGAGACTTTCAACCTAAACAATAGAATGAAGACCTATAGAATGCTGTGGTCAGGAGAAGTCATGTGGGCAGGGCTTTCTTCTATTCCCCTATGGGAGATTCTATTCTGGGAAAAAGCTACTTGGTCTGAGGATGGCAGTACCCCCTGTTTTTCATGGTCAGGACTTCATGTTTGCAGTTTCGGCAGCTAATGTCATCCCCATCCTGTCTTTGGCCAGTACCTCCATTTCATGCTGCTGGTACAAGAGCCCAAAATTTCGTGTACTCCCATCGAGTCATCTCCATAAACACTGTTTCTCACGGATACCCTGCCAGAACCCACCCTCTTCCCACTGTGTCTCCTCTGATTGTTTCTGATCATGGTTTCCAGGCTGTCTGCACATGGTTGCTTGTTGAGGTACTCTCCATGATAAACACAGTGTTCTCTAGAGTCGATGTCTGCCAATTCTAATGATCTAAATACTCCGGACTCAAGACCATTTGTTAGCAAAAACTCGTGCCATTCAGACTTTCTGCTGGCATAAGGATGCATGCTCCTTTGGGGTTCCCAGTGTGCACTCTCCTGTGCCTTCTTTCTTTGGATTATCTCACTGCCCTCTGAAGCACCAATCCCCTGTCTCCCCTAATCACGTCTCTAGTCTTCTCCCAAAGTCTCTGCAACTTCTTTTATCTTTTGCTGTGGCATTTACTTTGTAGGCTTCAGGTCCATTTCCTCCATGTTGCACTTGATATAGTAATCTTTTAGTTGTGTTGCTGGCTAAAGACAAGCCTGGAGTTCCCAGACACTACTAACATCTCACTGTCCTCCAAAAGCACCACGGACTCTTGCCCAGCCATAAGCAAGAATGAATTCTTTACACTTGCCTCATGGAGCATAATTGTGGAAAGCATAGGGCTATGTCACATCTATCACTCTCAGAAAGACAAATAACATACGATTATGCTCTCTCATGCTAGTCAAGGAGCATGTGAATATGCAAGGGAAAAGGGGACAAACAATACTACTCTAACCAGGCTCTTAAAATTTGGTGTTTTTTTGAAGGCAAGTTAGTGAGAATATGTGTTTATAAAAGAGGACTTAATGGGACATTCCTTGCAGGAAATGTGGCTGAAAGTGATGGAATGTGGGTTTTCAAGGCATATCAAATTGAATTGCTATCCATAAAGGAAAGAAATCTAACTACTGATATTTCATTATAATTGTTATGTGAAACACACAGACAACATACACACGCACACATACACACACAAATAAGACACACAAAAGATGGGGAAGATGGGAGGAATCGCACTGAAGGAAGCAAACCCAAAGGAAAATACCATAAGTGGGAAAGGCACTGAGAATCCAAGTCAAAAAAACAACGAAAATGAGAAAGTTAACTCTGTACACATCAATAATTAGTTGAAGTATTCAGGACTAAATACTCCTATTCCTATAAACACGTTGTTGGAAGGATGAAAATTGAAAAAAAAAAAAGGCAAAAAAGACCAACAAGAAAACAAACAAACAGACAAACAAACAAAACAAAACCAGCTCGACCTTATGTTAGCCATAGGAGATCCTTCGACTATAAAGATACAATAGCTTGGAAGTTATGGATTTGGGAAAACATAGGTAGTTCAATTGGCAAAGATAAGAGAACCAATCCATTGGTGCCTATGGCAGATAGAGAAATTTTATGCCTTCAAGAGACAAAATATTACCAGAAGGTGTTTTGTCTTGATTGAGCATCAAAACTTCAGAAACTTGGAAGAATTGCCAACAGATACACCACCAACTTGGTTGTATCTAAATGTTGGAAGCATATTACCAGAACAGAAGGGAGTTGGGGACCACAATCCAATATTTTGAGGACGATGATATCCACTTTTAGCTCAGGACAAATCATGCAGAGGGATAGGTGGGAAGGAATAACAGACGTCATCATGGGCTCTCTAGACCACCTGAGCATAGGAGAAACATGCATAAGATTGTGTCTCGGAGAACCATAAGAGAAGTTCTTCCCAAGGGCAGACCTAACATTGTCTATCAGATCCTGTGCTGAAGTAAAAACCCAGTAATAATTAATAGAAGAGAATTCATATCCTTTCTTGTATACTTATGACCACAAAGATATGAAAAAGTAAAGAAATCACTTATGAATGGGAAACACAGCCACACACTAATAGGTGGAAAACACAAACACTCCCAACTATCAATGCCTTAAAGAAGGACAATCAAAAGGAAAGTCATAAAGTACTTTCAACAAAGGAAAGTAAAGAAACTTATGAGATGATGCCAAAACATTCTTTGGGGAAAGAATATAGGGCTAAATGCGTTTATTTCAAAAAATTCAAAGCACCAAATAAAAGCAACCTAACCGATGGCATAAGGAACTAGAAAAAGATGAAATGGAATCCAAAGTGAACAGAAAAAGAGAGATAATATATATGATCATTGGAATAAAAGAAATACAAACAAAACACTAGAAAAAAATCTGGAGAACTCAATTGTCAGTTTTGAAAACTTTAACAAACAGGAATAGCCATTACCTGGATTAAACAGGGAGACTAGCATACAGATAAAATTATGAGATCATATGACAACTGATAGAAAGGAAAAAAATATAACCGAAATGACACATCTACACAATTATTCCAGCAAATCCAACACTGAGAAAAAGGATAAAATTCCAACACTGAGAAAAAGGCTAAATTCCAAGACACATATCAAATCAGGAACACATATTAAGTCAGGAACCCTACAAAACCTTAGCTCTCTAGTAGTGACTAAAGCGTTTGAAGCAGTAATCCAACACCTCCCAACACACAGAAGGTCAGATCCAAATCATTTTTCTGGTCAACATTTCTAGACATTTGATGAAGTCAATGTCGTTTCTTCTCATCAAATCCACAAATGGAGGAGGCAGGTAGACTGTAATTTACAAGTATGAAGACCCAATTCAGATAAGGACATTATAGGAAACAAATTCCATGCCATTTTCATAAGTAAAGATAATATAAATATAATTTTTCGTTTTCTCTGTCTATCTTTACCTGCTTTTGAAAGGGCCAGTTTGTTTTTATTTTAATTTTTTGTTCTGTTGAGGAAATAGGCCTATCATCCATCATTCGATTTTGACAAGGATTCACGATGCTTTAGTTCCATATATGACCTAGAGTTCATCCTAAAACTCTAAGATGTTCCACAACTTCTCAACACCCATTAGCCAGTTCCCTCATTTCCTGCATGTCTTTCTTTTCTGTAACCTCAGAGTACTGAGTCACTTCTGGTTTGTCTCCTTCTGTGACTTCTTCCCCTTCCATTTCCCCTTCTTTCTACTAAGGCCCATGGTATTCATCCTGGGGCACATATGAGAGAAGCCATATTATATTTCCCTTTGTCTGCTTGCCTTTTTCATTTGGCATCCTGTGACATTCATGTCAATGCAAGTACCAGGGGTTCATCCTCTCTGATGGCTGAGGAATACTCTGTTGCCAATGTGGACTGCACCTTCTTTATCCAATAGTCCTTGTGAGGGCAATGCAACTCAATCCACAGTTCTGATCTATTGGGCCTTGCAGGCCATCCATATAAGCCGTTCATTTTCCTCTGATTAATGAGAAGTAGTCAACATGGCTATACCCATTACCACAGCAGGTAGAGTTAACTAAGATGACAAGGAGTGCTCTCATGGGTTCTTCCTTAAGGGTTAATTATCATGCAGAATATCAATCTTCTTGAAGCATTTGAAAAGCTGTCCAAGGTAAAGCCAGGTAGACAGAGCCCTAATCCCTTATGAATAGTGTTTCTTAACACGAGGAGATGAGGACACAGACAGCATAATACATACATATTCTAACATTTATCCTTGAAAAAGGACTTCCCGTCCCTTAGTCATTACTGACCCATAGGTAAAAGATGCTGAGCAAGGACTCTGTTACCCACAGGATGACAAATATCACAGAGAGCTGATGATACCCAGGGCCTCACTGTTTATTGAGATCTCTAGAAATTGCAGTGGAAATAGGAAAACCTTGCCATCTCTGGAGAAATGTTGGCCTAAAAAAAAAAAAAAAAAAGGTATGCTGTACATCATTTTCTTTTCTATTTTTCTAGAAAGGGGAAGTGGAAATTAACACATAGACAACCTGAGTTCTTGATCAGGCTCAGGGCTCTTTTTAGCCCTTCCCTGGCTTCCTACCTAAAGCCATAGGAATCAAAGGTTATGAGAGAGGGACTGCTGCTTCAGTTAAGACAGCTTCTCTGATGCCACAAAGCTTTGAGGTCATAGCAACCCCTCCTCCCCAAACCACGCCTGATCTACACTTGGATGTTGTAGTCATGAGTGGTCCAAGAGGATCCACAGCTCCCCCAAATACTGTAGCCGCCTGGGTCTCTCACCAAGTCAGTTTGAGAAGCGAGTCAGTGTAGCATTCTCCATGGCCGATTTTGTAGTCTATTGTCGTGACAGTTACAAAAGCCATCTGGACTCCGGAGAAAGACAAGTATCCCCCAATCCATCTTACCCACGAAAGGCCAAGAAAGAATCAGGTCTCAAAAAAGAGACAGGGGATGAACTCCATGTCCTGCATATGTTATGGTCCTCCCTCCCAATCAGGGCGCTTCTGACCAGGAAAAGTGCCACCCAAGGAAATCTCATAGGGAACACCCGCAACCCTGCCAAAGTTATGTCTGGAGTCTACAACAGCAAGGATATGAGTTCCTCTAGCATCTCAAGAAATCATGACATAGGGCCTCCCAATCTTCAAAACTGACCAAGCACCAAAGTCAGACTCTACACCCTAGAACCTGAGTCCCAGGATGGACTCATTTACTTGGAGTCCACAGGAGCAAGCATGAAACATGTTGGAGGAGACCTATAGCACAAGGGAAGCCATCTGAATGGCACTCTTGCTCGTTTCAAGATAAAAACGTGTATCTACAAAAGACAAATGGAAAAGGACTCGAATGATGCAGAACCTTGAGCATGCCCACAAAGTGGTGTAGCTACCCTCTGCAGAACTGAATTGAGATATGGCAGCACAAGCCTGCCTTAACCTTCTCATTACCATCCCCCAAATGGTTTCAGGTAATAACCAAATGGTGCTTCTTGCAGAAGATGGGCATGTTCTAATGGAACCAGGAAAGGATGAACAATGTGACAACAAAGGGCCACTATACTGGGACAGACAGTGGGTGATACAGGTTGGTGAGGAGGTACAGGAAGACAAAGAACAGGAGAATGGACAAGGGAGCACAGAGTGAAGGCCTGGCACTTTAAGACGGTGGGAGGTGCTCTGTACCTGCGTGCATTCCATAGGGACATAGGTCCAAATTAAATAAACAATACTCTGGCTCTAGTAAATCATTGTAAACTTTTTAAAATTTATTTATGTCCAACAATATACATGAACGTACTTGAGAGAGAAACAGAAAGATCACACTCACGGGATGAAGATGTGGTGGGGAATCAGAGTTGCCCTTGAACACGGATCTTGAGACCAGAGACAAGGCCATGACCCTGGTATCATGAGCTGAGCTGAAGGCCGTTTCTGAACTGATGGACACACCCCAGGACCCAATCTTTGTCTTCTTAATACCTCAGAGTTCTAGACAGAATCACTGCTCTGTCATTGTTCAGAAATGCAGGGGATACGCATTTTGGCTTGGGCTGGTGTTGATTGTTCTATCCGACCTGCTTTGAGAGCTGGTATAACTGGTCGCCTTGAAGTCAGTGACTTGGCTATGGACTAACTACTCTCGCACACATTTTTGCATTACGAGAATAACTCCCTTGCTATCTTTTGCAGGGGGGATGACACTGTATTGTATTGCTCTGAATCTGTTGATGGTGATGGGAGTACTCTGTGCCTCTTAATATGGAGCTCTGTTTCTACTCCAAGATCAGGGACATTTTCAGCTCTGATTGCTCAAAGAAATATTTGGCCTTCTTTATTCTTTCACTCCTAGGTGTGCAAGAATAGGCACATCTTTTTTTTTTTTTTCTTGGAGTTGATGATTTCCATAAGCTTATTGTCATGTTCCATCATTCTTCCTTCTCTCTTTCACTTACCTTCCATTATTTTCCAGTATTTTTCTACCACGTCACTAATTGTATCCTCTGATTCTGCCAGCTTCTTGGCCTTGCAACCAGTCTACTACCAATCTTATTATCAGAGACCCTAGATTTTATTTTTTATCACTTTTATCTCTGTGGTAGGAGACTCCCTGATGTCTTCTGTCTTTTTCTATGTACACTGAGTATTCTGGATATTGCTTTCAATCCTTCATCGGGCTTGTTACATTTAAAGGTTTAACTTTGATTGCCTGGCTATGATCATTTCTAATTCTTTTCCTCAGCATCAATTGAGTCTTCCATCTTTGCATTGGATCCAGGTCTCTGTCTTCTTCTCTCTATTCACAAAGCCCATTCTGTTTTCTACCCTTAGGGTAATGTCTTTAGGAAGAAGAGATCATGGGGTGGCCAAGGTCTGGCCATTGAGGAAGTCTCGGGTGTTTGTGGAGTGCATGCCCTCTGTTGTTGTGTTGTGGCTGTCCCCTGACATTAAGACAGTCATCTGCAGGGTCTCTCCTTGCATTCCATTTTAGTGTTTCTGTGCTGAATATGGTGTGGTTTAGTTTGGTGTGCACTGGTTTGCCTAAGAAAGGAGACGTTCAACCAACTCAACAGACAAACGCCTGCAGAATGCTGTGTTTTAAAGAGCATGGTAGAAGGGCTTTCTTCTAGTCCCTTACTGGAGAGTCTGTTCTCCTTTGGCTAAGCAACTTGTACTGAGGAAGACAGTCTCCACAGTGTTCCATGGTTTGGACTTCGCTTTTGTACGTGAGGCAGCTAATGTCCTCACCGTCCTGTCTTTGCCAGTAGTCTGGTCTTTATGCTGTTTGTGCTAGAGCCCCAAATTACTTTTGCCCCCATCAAAATATCTCCACGAGCCGTGCCTCTCACAGATACACTGCCAGAAACCACCATCTTCCTTCTGTGTCTGCTGGTACTGTCTCTGATCATGATTTCCAGGCTGTTTGCACCTGGTTGTTTGTTGGTGTCCTCTCCAGGAGAAACACAGTGTTCTCTCAACTCGATATCTGCCAAGACTGATGATCTGAAAACTCCAGACTCAACACCCTTTGTTGGCAAGGACTTGTACCATTCAGATAAGCTGCTGGTTAGAGCAAGTGGCATTGGGAAACATGCTACCTTTGGGTTCCCAGTGTTCTTGTCTCTCCTGTGCCTTTGTCTTTTGCATTGGCTTACTGCCGTCTGAAGCACCACCGCCTACTTCTCCCTAAGCCACGTCTCCAATTTTCTCCCATAGTCTCTTTGACTTCTTTTCTCTTTTACTGTAGAGTTTGGTCTGTAGGCTTCAGGTCAATTTCCACCAAGTCACAGTTGATGTAGTCATCTTCCAGTTGTGTTCATGGCTGATGACAAGCCTGGAGTTCCCAGATACTACTAACATCTCACTATCTTCCAAAGGCATCACAGACTCTTACCCAGCCATAAGGAAGAATGAATTCTTGCCACTTGCCTCATGTGGCAATGTTGTGGAGAGCATTGGGCTATGTCACATCTCTGAGTCTCAGAAAGACAAATAACGTATGATTTCACCCCGTCATGGTAGTAAAGAAACATGTGAAAAAGCAGGAGAAAATGGACAAGCAATACTACTCTAACCAGACACTTAAACTTTTGTCTTTCTTTGTAGGCATGTTAGTGGGAATACGTGTTTATAAAACAGGACAAAATGGGACATTCTTTGCAGGAATTGTGGCTGAAAGTGATGGAATGTGAGTTCTCAATGCACATGAAATTGATTTGCTATCCATAAAATGCCAAATTCCTATCTCTTGAAATTTTCTTATAAGTGTCATGTGAGAGGAGACAAGATGATGGGCAAGTAAGAGGAGGTGCCATTTCAACCTGTACTCCAAATTGAAGTTATTTCCTACCAAAGAATTCTGATTACCCATGAAAACAGCCTGAGATCAGAATTATATATGTCTGGATCTCTGCCAGCGCAGAAGTCATCAGTGGGCAGGAAAAGTGGAGTGAGAACGTTGGACTGTTACTGAAATAAACAAAAGTTCAAGGGACCCACCCAAGGCCACCAATTGGAAAGTCATACCACAATACAAGAGTGTTCTGAGTCTGGGGACCAGCATTAACTTGGACTCTGGTTGAAAGCATTCAAAAAGTGCAAAGGATATTGAAGGTAAATTGTGTGAATCATGGCAGCTAAGGACAGGGGCTTAAGTCCCCACACCCAGTACAGATTCCCTGGTGCTGAGCCAAAAAAAGTGTGTTGGAAAAACGATGTTTTGGTCCCTGAGCCAACAGCACACCCATGATCATGTGGGGTTCAGCTCCTGTTAGGGGCTTGGAGCCTCACCAAGCAGCAGAGCAATGAGACTTGCTAACAGAGCCTGAGACACCTGCACCCCTTACCATCCCCTGAGAAAGGTGTGCAAAGGCCCAGTCCATTCCTTAGACCCGTGCCATACTATCAGAGCATGAGACACGCGTGCACCCCACACACTCTCCTGATAGAGGTGCGTGAAGGCCCAGGCTCATGCTCTCAGACACGCACCCTTCTATCAGAGCCTGAGACACGCGTGACCCACACCCTCCCCTGAGAGAGTGCTTGCAAGCCCAGAACTCTTAGACAGAGAAAGACCAGGCACTCCCAGCCAGGGCCAGCATGAAAATCTCAGTGTGGGATGGCAATTGGAACCTCTCTGATGGTCAGGAGCTGCCTAGACAGACACTGCTGCAATGGTTTGGGTACAAGCAGAAGATTCTGTGCTCCCTGGGACTACGACTCAAAATTTGCTCTGGCAGCAGGCAAGGGCGAATTTATATGGGCTCTGCAGCACCCACAGGTGAGAAGACTGAGGATTATCTCTGAGAGACAGAACAGGGTGCAGTTTGCTTTCATCTCCAAAAGCCATCAAAAGAGGTCAAGGCAAGAGAAAAGAAAATTAACAAACATAAAAACCTCCAAAGAATAAAGACCTGAAAAAACAGGATTCCTCAGAGCCCATCCCCTTGAGAGGGGTGGGAGAATTTAAATCAGGGAACATCATTGACTGAAACCCACGTGACAGGCCTCTGCCTCAGAAAACCAACCAGGAAAGAAAAAAGACTACACAACAACAACCACTGCTACATCATAGATACAACTTTTATTTTTAACTCATTCCCACTATTCTGGTTTATTTGTAATATATAGATAACTTTTTAACCTATTTACCTTCAAACTGAGATGTCCAGTATATCAAATTCCATATTAACCTTCTAACCTGAACTTTTTGATACATACACATTTTTTTTCATTTGCATTCTAATTTTTTAAAAAATTTAGTTTAGTTTAGTCTAGTTTATTACTTTTTCATTTCTATTTTCTAATGTTCATATAGAGTTAAACTTCAAGGTAACCTTCTTTTCCCAAACAATGCTATACCTATAGGTAAAGAAATTATCTTTTTATTTTTTTAATTCATTTTTTATTTATCTTATAGTTATATAAAATTCATATTAAAGTCATATAAAAGTCACATAAAAGTCATATTCAGAGTCATAGCCAAGACCCTGGAATCATGAGTTGATCTGAAGGCCGCCTCTGAACTGATGGACACAACAAGGGACCCAACCTTTGACTTCTGAATACCTCCTGGTTCTAGACAAGAACCGCTGCTCTTTCATTGTTCAGAAATGCAGGGGATAAGGATTTTGGCTTGGTCAGGTGTTGCTTGAGCTATCCGACCTGCTTCGAGAGCTGGTATAGCTTTTCCTCTTGAAGTCAGTGACTGGGCTATGGACAAACTATTCTCCGATGCCTATTTGCGTAAAGAGAATTCCTCCATGCCTAGATTTTCCAGGGGGAAGGACACTATGTCTTTTGGTGCTCTGCTTCTGTGGAAGGTGATGGGAGTCCTCTGTGCCTCTGATTCTGGACCTCTGTTTCAGCTCCCAGATGAGGGTCATTGACAGCCTGATTATCAAATCCATGTTCAGCCCTCTTTTTTTTCTCTCACTATTACTTATCCTACAATAGGCACCTATTACCTTCTTTTTGGATGATGATTTCCTAAGCTCATTGTCATGTTCCGTCATTCTTCCTTCTCTCTAGAATTTGCTTCCTTATTTTCTAGGCTTGTTCTTCCAGGTCACTAATTGGATCCTCTACTTCTGCCATGTTCCCAGTCTTTGCATCCAGTCTCCTACCAATCTTTTCTTCAGGAGCTCTTTAGGTTCTTTTATCTTTATCAGTTTTATCTCTGTGGTTCGAGACTCTCTGATATCTTCTATGTTTTCTGATGTATAGGGAGGATCCGTGCCACTGCTATCAAATCCACATCGGGCGTGTTATATGTAGAAGCTTCACTCTGATTTCCTAGCCGTGATCCTTTCTTGTTCTTTTTCCTTGGCATCTATTGATCCTTCCATCTATATTAGATCTAGATCTCTGTATCCTCTCTGTATTCGAAATACTTATTTTGTTTTCTATCCTGTGGGTAATTTATTTAGGTAGAAGAGATCATTGAGTGTCCAAGGGAGGGCCCTTAAGGTTTGTCTAGTGTGTGTGTGTGTGTGTGTGTGTGTGTGTGTGTGTGTGTGTGGCATGCATGCCATCTGATGTTTGTGTTGTGACTGATGCTGTCCTTGAGACCAGCCATCTGCAGTGGATCTCCTTGCCTGCCGTTTGGTGTGTTTGGGGCCTGGGCTGAATATGCTGAGGTTTACCTTGGTGGGCTCTGGTGTGCCTGTGAAAGGAGACATTCCACAAAATCATCAGAACGCAGGCCTACAGAATGCTGTGTTCAGAAGAGATCATGTGTTCAAGGCATTCTTCTCGTCCCCTATGGGATAGTCTGATCTCCTTGGACTAAACAACTTGGATTGAGGAAGGCTGTCCCTCAAGTGTTCCATGGTTGCGATTTCGTGTGGGCAGAGTAGGCAGCTAATGTACGCACCATCCTGTATTGGCCAGTAGCTCAGTCTTGATTCTCCTCGTGTGGGAGCCCAATAATTCTTGTGCCCCCATTGATACAACTCCACGAAAACTGCCTCTCATGGAGGCACTGCCAGGATCCACCATCTTCCCACTACGTGTCCTGGTATTGTCGCTGATCATGGTCTCCAGGTTGTCTGCACATGGTTGCTTGTTGGTGACCTATGCCGGAAAAACACGGAGTTCTTTCGACGTTATATCTGCCAAGCCTGCTGATCTGAAAACTCCAGCACTCAAGACTTGTGTTGTCAAGAACTCGTGCCCTTCAGACCCTCTTCTCGTCACAGCCAATGGCACTGGGAAACAGGTGCCTTGTGGTTTTCCAGCATTCCCTGCTCTCCTGGGCATTTGTCCTTTGCAAGGGATCACTGCCATCTGATGCATGAACCAACGAAATCTCCTATAAGCCATGTCTCCAACCTCTCCCTTAGTCTCTGCGACTACCTTTCTTCTTGTCGAGTTTCCCTTGTAGGCTTCCGGTCAATGTCCACTCCGTTGCAGTTGTTCTGGCCTCCATGTCACCACAAATTCTTACTGAGACATAAGAAAGAATGAATTCTTCCACTTGACTCATGTGGCAGTGTTGCGGAGAGCATTGGGCTTCGTCACATCTATCATTCTCAGAAAGACAACAAACAGATGATTTCACTCCCTCATGACAGTCAAGAAACATATGAAAAAGCAAGGGATATAAGGACAAACAATACGACACTAATGAGGCACCCAATCGTGGTGATTGTGTGAAGGCAGTTTTATGAGAATACGTGTTTATTGAAGAGGACAAAGCGCCAAGGTATTCCTTAGGAGGCACATATTGTGGGAAGCCATATGATATTTCCCTTTTTCTGCTTGCCTTTTCATTTCACATCAGCCAGGCATGGGACATTCATGTCAAGGCAAGGTCCAGGGCGTTCATTCTCTTCGACGGTCGAGGAATACTGCTTGCCAAAATGGACCAAGCCTTCCTTATCCACTAGTCCTTGCAAGGGCATTGCGGCTCACTGCAAAGGTCCTCTCGAATTGGCCTTGAAAGCCATCGATATTAGCCATACCTATCCTTCTGACTAAAGAGACATGGTCAACATGATTATACCCGTTACCGCAACAAGGACAACTAATGATGACAACGGGTGCTGTTCGGGCCTCTTCCTTAGGTTTAGCCCTGATGCAGAATGACACTCTCCTCTAAGACTTTGCAAAGGTGTGTAAGGGAAAGCCAGGTAGACAGAGCCTTAAACCATTAGCCGTGTGTTTCAGAAAACTAAGAGACAGCACCATATATCTATGCCCTCACCTTTTTCCTCGAAAGGGGACTTTCTGTCCATTAGTCATCACTGAGCCATAGGCAAAAGAAGCTGAGAAAGGACGCTCTCAAACACAGGATTTCCAAACCCATGGAGAGTTGTTGATACCCATGAGGCCTCACCGTTTCTTGAGATCTCTAGAAATTGTAGTGGAATTAGGACACCTTGCCGTCTCTGGGAAAATGTTGGCCTAAAGGAAGGTATACTGAACATCATTTTCTTTCCGCTTTTTCCAGAATGGGGAAGTGGGACACTAACCCACAAGACAACCTGAGTTCTTGATCAGAATCAGAGGGCTCTTGTTCTGTCCTTCGGTGGCTTCCTACCTAAAGCCTTAGGACACCAAGGTCATGGGAGAAGGACAGCTGCTTCAGAGAAGCCAACATTTGTGATGTCACAATG
Organism: Mustela nivalis; assembly: GCF_964662115.1. Taxonomy (NCBI): domain Eukaryota; kingdom Metazoa; phylum Chordata; class Mammalia; order Carnivora; family Mustelidae; genus Mustela; species Mustela nivalis. The sequence continues at coordinate 224,283 of NW_028135695.1, forward strand.
CTTTGAGTTCATAGCAACCACTCCTCATTACATCACGCCTGATCACTACAATTGGCTAGAGTAGTCGTGGGTGGGCCAAGAGCACCCCAGGCCGTCCCGAACTGCCGGAGCTCTCTGGGTCTCTCACCAAGGCAGTTTGCGAAGCGAGTCGGTGTCACCTTCCACATGGCCCAATTCATAGTGTTTGGTCTTGATTATCAGCACCAGCCCTCTGGATTCCAGAGAAAGACAAGTATCCACCATTCCTTCTTAACCACGACATGCCTAGAAACAATCAGGCCTCAAGCAAAGCCTCAGGGGAGGAAATCTGAGCCCTGCACAAGGATAAGGCCCTCCTACACAATCACGGAGCTTCTGAACAGGAAAAGGCCCACCCAAGGAAAGAAAACTGAACACCCGCAACCGTGCAAAAGACATGTCTGGAGTCTTCAAAGGGACAACACAAGTACCTCGAGCCTCTCCAGGAATGCTGCCAACAAGGCCTCCCCATCTTCAAAAATGACCATGCATCAAAGGCAGTCTCTACACCTTCGGTGTAGAACCTTGGGTCCAGGATGGACTCATGTACTTGGAGTCCACAGGAGCAAATGGAAAGCATTTTGGAAGAGACCTATAGCCCAAGTGAAGCCATCTGAAAGACTTCTGTGCCTGATTCAGGTAGACAACTTATATGTACAAAAGGACGCATTGAAGAGGATTCAAATGTGGAAGAACCTTGAGAATACCCTCAGGGTGGAGCAGCTACCCCTGTGGAAATGCATGGAGATGTGGCAGCAGAAGCCTGCCTTCTACCTCTCAAGACCCTCAGCCAAATGATGTCATGTGAGAAGCAAAGAGTGCCTGTTGTAGAAGATGAGCATGTTATAATGGAGCTAGAAGAAAATGAACATGTGTCAACAAGGGGTCAGTACAGCGTGACACACAGTGGATGCTTCAGGTTGGTGAGGAGATCCAGGAAGAGAAAGAACAGCAGAATGAACATTGGAGCTCCGAGCAAAGGTATGGTATTTTAGGATGGTGGGAGGTTCTCTGTACCTAGCTGCCCTCCATAGGAACCTTGGTCCAAATTCAATAAATCATCCTCTGCCCCCAGTCAATTATTGTGTCTGGTTTTGTTTTTGTTATCTTGTCAAAGGATGCGCTTGCACTTATTAGACAGAGAGACCGAGAGTTCACAATCAAGGGGTAGAGCTGGCGAGGGAGAAGCTTACTTTCCCCTGAGCAGAGAACCTGAGACCACAGTCATTGCCAAGACCGTGGAATCATGAGTTGATCTGAAGGGTGCCTCTGAACTGATTGACACATCCTGGGGCCCAACCGTTGACTTCTGAGAACCTCGTGGTTCTAGACAAGAACCGCTGCTCAGTCATTGTTCAGAAATGCAGGGGATAAGCGTTGTGGCCTGGGCTGGTGTTGCTTGAGCTATCTGGCTTTCTTCGAGAGCTGGTATAGCATTTCCTCTTGAAGTCAGTGACTGGGCTATGGACAAACTATTCTCCCATACCTATTTGCTAAAGTGAATTCCTCCATGCCTAGATTTTCCAGGGTGAAGGACACTATGTCTTTTGGTGCTCTGCTTCTGTGGAAGGTGATGGGAGTCCTCTGTGCCTCTGATTGTGGACCTATGTTTGTGCTACCAGATGAGGGTCATTTTCAGCCCTGATTTCTCAAATCCATGTTCAGCCCTCTTTCTTTCACTCACTCTTACTTCTCCTACAAGAGGCACCACTTTCAATTCCTGGAGATGATGATTCCCTAAGCTCATTGTCATGTCCGGTCATTCTTCCTTCTCTTTTAGAATTTGCTTCCTTATTGTCTAGACTTGTTCTTCCAGGTCACTCATTGGATCCTCTACTTCTGCCTTGTTCCCGGACTTTGCATCTAGTCTCCTAGCAATCTTCTCTTCAGGAGCTATTTATGTTCATTTATCTTTATCAGTTTATCTCTGTGGTTCGAGACTCTCTGATATCTTCTATGTTTTCTGATGTACAGGAAGTATCCAGGCCGCTCCTTTCTATACCCCATCAGGCGTGTTCTATGTAGAAGTTTCTCTCTGATTGCCTAACCATGATCCTTTCTTGTTCTTTTACCTTGGCAACAGTTGATTCTTCCATCTTTGCCTTGGATATAAGTCTCTGTCTACCTCTCCGTATTCTGAATGCTCATTCTTTTTCCATCCTGAGGTTAATGTCTTTAAGAAGAGGAAATCCGGGAGTGACCAAGTGCTGGCCCTTAAGGGATGATGGGTGTTTGTGTGTGTGTGTGTGTGTGTGTGTGTGATGCATGCCATCTGCTGTTGTGTTGTGGCTGACCCTGTCCTTGAGACCAGTCAACTGCAATGGCCCTCCTTGCCTGGCGTTTGGTGTGTTTGGGCCCAGGCTGAATATGCTGAGGTTTCACTTAGTAGGATCTGGTGTGCGTGTAAAAGGAGACATTCCACAACCGAATAGAATGCAGGCCTGCAGAATGCTGTGTTCAGAAGAGAGCATGTGGTCAAGGCATTCTTCTTGTCCCCTCTGGGAGAATGTGTTCTCCTTGGACTAAGTATCTTGGACTGAGGACGGCAGTCCTCCAAGTGTTCCATGGTTGGGTTTTCGTGTTGGCAGGGTAGGCAGCAAATGTCTCACCATCCTGTCTTGGCCAGTGCTCGGTCCTCTTGCTACTGGTTTGAGAGCCAAACATTTCTTATGCACCCATTGAATCATTTCCACAAACACTGCCTCTCACGGATGCACTGCCAGGACCCACTCTCCTCCAACTACATCTCCTGGTATTGTTTCTGATCATGGTCTCCAGGCTGTCTGCACCTGGTTTCTTCTTGGTGTCCCCTGTAAGAAAATCACAGTGTTCTTTCGAGTCGATTTCTGCCAAGACTGCTGATCTGAAAACTCCACCCCTCAAGAATTGTGTTGTCAAGAACTCAGACCCTCCGTTCGTCACAGCCAATTGCACTGGGAAACAGGTTCATAGTGGGTTCCCAGTGGGCCCTGTTCTCCTGTGCCTTTGTCCTTTGCATGGGATCACTGCCCTCTGATGCACGAACCACCCAAATCTCCCATGAGCCATGTCTCCAAACTTCTCCCATACTTTCTGCGACCTCCGATCTCTTACTCTGTGGAGTTTACTGTGTAGACTTCAGTTCAATTTTCCCCCGCCCCCGTTATTGTTGTCATCTTCCTTTTGCCTTCATGGCTGAAGACAAGCACGAGGTTATTAGACACTACTACCATCTCACTGTCCTCCATATCACCGCAAATTCTTATTGAGACTTAAGCAAGAATGAATTCTTCCACATGTCTCATGTGACAGGCTTGCAGAGAGCTTTGGGCCCTGTCATATCTATCATTCTCAGAAAGAAAACAAACAGACGATTTCACTCCCTCAAGACAGTCAAGAAACATACGAAAAATCAAGGGGTATAGGGACAAACAATACGATTGTAATGAGGCACACAAAATGTGGTGTTTGTTTGAAGGCAGTTTTGTGAGAATACGTGTTTATGGAAGAGTACAAATGATGACATTGCTTGCAGAAGATGTTCTTGAAACGGATGGAATGTGAGTTTTAAGGCATGTCAAATTGAATTGCTAACCTTAAGAGACCAAATCCCTACCTCTGGAAATTAAATTATAAGTTTTGTGTGAAAAACACACAGACCACGCACATATAAGACATGCACATGCACACCCAGATGAACACACACACAGAGAAGACACGCGAAAGAGGGGGTGGAAGTGAGAAATCGCAATAATGAAGTATCCCCAAAGAAAATACCATAAAAGGGAAAGGCACAGAGAATTCAAGTTAGAAGTCAACCGAAATGAAAAAGTGAACTTCTTACCTAACAATAATTCATTTCGCATTAAGGACGAAAGTCTCCTGTCACTACAAACATTTTGTAGGTGTGGTTGAAATTACAAAAATTAAAATAAAATAAAATAAAACAAACCAAAAAAAGAAAAATACGAGAAAAGATCCATCAGAAAACAACAAAAATTAAACAAGCTCGACCTCTGTTGCCCATAGGAGATTTCCTTTGACTATAAAGATGCACATAGCTTGAAAGTGAAGAAATTTGGAAACGTAGGTTATGCTCTTGCCAAGGAGAAGAGAGCCAAAGTGATTGTGCCTAAGTCATCTTGAGTGATTTTATGCCTTTCAGAGACAAAAAAGAGCGGAAGGTGTTTTGTCATGATGGAGCATCAGAACATCAGAAACCTGGAAGAACTGCCAACATATATACCAGGACATTGCTGTATCTAAACGTTGGAAGCATATGAACAGAGAGGAAGGGAGATGGGGACTTTAATCCAATATTGTTGGGGACTATGATATCCACGTTAAGCACAGCACAGATCATCTGGATGGAAAGGTGGTAAGGAATAACAGACGTCCACATTGGCTCTCTTGACCTCCTGAGCTTTGGGGATCCATGAGTAAGATTGCGTTTCTGAGGAGCATAAGATATGTTCTTCCCAAAGGCAGACCGAACTTTGTATATTACAGGTCATGGCTGGAATCCAAAATGAGGGGTAATTAATGGAAGAGAAGTCAAAACCTATCCTGTGCACTTATAATCATGAAGGTTTGATAACGGGAAGATATCACTTTCAAATTGGACATACAGCCAGACACTAAAAGTTGGAAAACACAACACGTCACGAACTAGCAATGAATGCAAGAAAGAAAATCCAAAGGAAAAGCAGAAAGAGCCATGAACAAAGGAATGTCAAGAAACTTATGGGGTGATGCCAAAACATTTTATGGGGAAACCATATAGGGTTAATGCGTGCATTTCCAAAATTTAAACACACACACACACTCACACACACACACACACACACACACAAAAGAGTAAAGCAACAAATCTCGATGCTGAAGGAACAAGAAGAAGAAGAACCAAATTCCAATGTTAACAGAAAAAATGAAATCATACATATAGTTATCGAAATAAAGGAAATAAAAACAAACTAATAGGAAAAAAAATCAGGAGATCTCACAATTCAGTGTCTTAATAATGAACAAACTGCAGAAGCCATTACTGGGATAAAACAGGGAGACAAGAATACAGCTGAAAGTATAAAACAACCTGAAAACGGGTAGAAAGGAAAAAAGAATAACCTAAGAGACACATCCACACATTTATGCTAGCAAATCAAAGACCGGAGAGAAGAGGATAAATTATCAGACACATAGCAACTCCCAAGATTAGGTCAGGAAACCTACAAAATCTCAGCTCTCGAGTAGTGACTGAAGTGTTTGAATCAGTAATCCAACACCTGCCAACACACAGAAGGCCAGGTCCAAGTCATTTTCCTGGGCCACTCTTCTAGGTATTGAGCGAAGGCATTGCCATGTCCTCTCATCGATTCCAGAGATGGAAGAGGCAGGTAGACTATAAGTCACAAGGATAAAGGCACAATTCAGAGAAGGACATTTTAGTAAAGCAATCCCATGTCATTTCAATAAGGAAAGATAATAAACAATATAATGCTTTCCTTGTCTCCCTGTGACTTTCTTTGGTTTTAAAAGGGCCAGAATGTTTTCCTCTGAATTTTTGTTGTTGTTGTTGCTGTTCTGTTGAGAAAGCCTGCCTATCATCCATCATTCGTTTTTGACAGTATTCACGGATGCTTTAGTTGCATGTACGTCCCAGTGCTCCTCCTAATATATGCCACAACTCCTGAACACCCCTTTTCTGTAACCCTCAGCTTGGTTCTCAGAGTCCTGAGTCACTCCTGGTGGGTCTCATTCTCTGACTTCTTGCCCTTCAGTTTTCCCTTCCTTTACTAAGGGCCAAGGTATTCCTCCCGAGGCACATATTGTGGGAAGCCATATGACATTTCCCTTTGTCTGCTTGCCTTTTCCATTTCCCATCAGCAGGGCATGGGACATTCATGTCAAGGCAAGGTCCAGGGGTTCATTTTCTTCGACGGCTGAAGAATACTGTGTTGCCAAAATGGACCGAACCTTCCTTATCCACTAGTCCTTGTAAGGGCATTATGGCTCACTCCAAAGGTCTGCTCGAATGTGCCTTGCAAGTCATCGGTATAGGCCGTCCCTTTCATTCTGACTAAAGAGACTTGGTCTGCATGTCTATACCCGTTACCACAACAAGTATAGGTAACTAATGATGACAACGGGTGCAGTCCAGGCCTCTCCCTTAAGAGTTAGCTGTGATGCTGAAGGTTAGTCTCCTCGAAGACTTTGCAAAGGTGATTAAGGGAAAACCAGGGAGACAGAGCCCTAATCCCTGGCCGTGCATTTCAGAACACTAGGAGATGAGGCCACAGAAAGCACCGCTTATTGAAGCCCTCACCTGTCCTCAAAAAGGGACTTTCCAACCTTACTCATCACTGACCCGTAGGCAAAAGATGCTGACAAAGGACGCTCTCAACCACAAGATGACAAAACCCACGGAAAGCTGTTGATACACACGAGGTCTCCTGTGTCTTGAGCTCTCTAGAGATTTTAGTGAAAAGAGGACACCTTTCCGTATCTGGGGAAATGTTGGCTTAAAGGAAGGTATACTGAATGTCATTTTCTTTCCTCTTAGTCTAGAAAGGGGAAGTGGGACATTAACCCCCAAGACAACCTGAGTATTTCATGAGACTCAGAAGGCACTTGTTCTGTCCTTCCCGGGGCTTCCTACCTAAAGCCATAGAATACCAAGGTCATTGGAGAGGGACACCTGCTTCAGTGAAGCCAGCATGTGTGATGTCACAAAGCTTTGAGGTCATAGCAACCACTCCTCATTAACCCACGCCTGATCACTACACTTGGCTGGAGTAGTCACGGGTGGGACAAGAGGACACCAAGCCATCCCAAACTGCTGGAGCTGCTTGGGTCTCAAATCAAGGCAGTTTGCAATGCGAGTTGGTGTCACTTTCTCCATGGCCCCGTTAGTAGTGTTTGGTCGTGACAGTCAGCTCTAGTACTCTGGACTCCAGTGAAAGGCAAGCATCCACCATTCCATCTTAACCACGACAGGCCAAGAAACAATGAGGCCTCAAGCAAAGCCTCAGGGGAGGAAATCTGAGCTCAGCACAAGGGTCAGGTCCTCCCACCCTATCACGGTGCTTCAGAACAGGAAAATGGCCACCCAAGGAGAGCTCCAAATGAACCCCCGCAACCGTGCCAAAGACATGTCTGGAGTCTTCCACAGTGAGGACACGAGTACCTCGAGCGTCTCCAGAAACAGTGCCAACAAGGCCTCCCAATCTTCAAAAATGACCATGCATCAAGGCAGACTATACACCCTTAACCTTAGGTCCAGGATGGACTCATGTACTTGGAGTCCACAGGAGCAAACGGAGAGCATGTTGGAAGACACACAAAGCCCAAGTGAAGCCATCTGAAAGACTTCCTAACTGTTTCAGGAAGACAACTTTTATGTCCAAAAGGATGCATTGAAGAGGATTGTAATGTGGAAGAACCTTGAGCATTCCCTCAGGTTGGAGCAGCTACCCTCTGAGGAACTGCATGGATATGTGGCAGCACAAACCTTCCTTCACCCTCTCATGATCATCCCGCAAATTGTTTTATGAGATAAGCAAACAGTGCCTCTTGCGGAAGATGGGCATGTTCTAATTGAGCCCCGAGAATATGCGCAATTGTCATCAAGGGGTCAGTACAGCGCGACAGACAGCAGATGCTTCAGGTTGGTGAGAAGATCCAGGGAGACAAAGAACAGTAGAATAAATGAGGGAGCTCCAAAAGAAGGTCGGGCATTTTAGGATGGTGAGAGGTTCTCTGTACCTGGCTACCCTCCACAGGAACCTAGGTCCAAATTCAAGAAAACATCCTCTGGCACCAATCAATCAATGTACCCTGGTTTTGTTTTTGTTATCTTGTCAAATGATGCACATGCACGTATTGAACAGATAGAGAGATCGCAATCGGGGGTTGGAGCTGGAGAGGGAGAAGCTTACTGGCCCCTGAGCAGAGAACCTGAGACCAGAGTCATAGCCAAGACCCTGGAATCATGAGTTGATCTGAAGGCCGCCTCTGAACTGATGGACACAACAAGGGACCCAACCTTTGACTTCTGAATACCTCTTGGTTCTAGACAAGAACCGCTGCTCTTTCATTGTTCAGAAATGCAAGGGATAAGGATTTTGGCTTGGTCGGCTGTTGCTTGAGCTATCCGGCCTGCTTTGAGAGCTGGTATAGCTTTTCCTCTTGAAGTCAGTGACTGGGCTATAGACAAACTATTCTCCGATGCTTTTTGCCTAAAGAGAATTCCTCCATGCCTAGATTTTCCAGGGGGAAGGACACTATGTCTTTTGGTGCTCTGCTTCTGTGGAAGGTGATGGGAGTCCTCTGTGCCTCTGATTCTGGACCTCTGTTTCAGCTCCCAGATGAGGGTCATTGACAGCCCTGATTCTTAAATCCATGTTCAGCCCTCTTTTTTTTCTCTCACTCTTACTTATCCTACAATAGGCACCTATTACCTTTCTTTTTGGATGGTGATTCCCTAAGCTCATTGTCATGTTCCATCATTCTTCCTCCTCCTTTAGAATTTGCTTCCTTATTTTCTAGGCTTGTTCTTCCAGGTCACTAATTGGATCCTCTACTTCTGCCATGTTCCCAGTCTTTGCATCCAGTCTCCTACCAATCTTTTCTTCAGGAGCTCTTTAGGTTCTTTTATCTTTATCAGTTTTATCTCTGTGGTTCGAGACTCTCTGATATCTTCTCTGTTTTCTGATGTATAGGGAGGATCCGTGCCACTGCTATCAAATCCACATCGGGCGTGTTATATGTAGAAGCTTCACTCTGATTTCCTAGCCGTGATCCTTTCTTGTTCTTTTTCCTTGGCATCTATTGATCCTTCCATCTATATTAGATCTAGATCTCTGTATCCTCTCTGTATTCGAAATACTTATTCTGTTTTCTATCCTGTGGGTAATTTATTTAGGTAGAAGAGATCATTGAGTGTCCAAGGGAGGGCCCTTAAGGTTTGTCTAGTGTGTGTGTGTGTGTGTGTGTGTGTGTGTGTGTGTGTGGCATGCATGCCATCTGATGTTTGTGTTGTGACTGATGCTGTCCTTGAGACCAGCCATCTGCGGTGGATCTCCTTGCCTGCCGTTTGGTGTGTTTGGGGCCTGGGCTGAATATGCTGAGGTTTACCTTGGTGGGCTCTGGTGTGCCTGTGAAAGGAGACATTCCACAAAATCATCAGAACGCAGGCCTACAGAATGCTTTGTTCAGAAGAGATCATGTGTTCAAGGCATTCTTCTCGTTTCCTATGGGAGAGTCTGTTCTCCTTGGACTAAACAACTTGGATTGAGGAAGGCTGTCCCTCAAGTGTTCCACGGTTGGGATTTCGTGTGGGCAGAGTAGGCAGTCTTTTGGTTCTCTGAATGAGGTGAGGATGCTCTTCACCATCCTGTATTGTCCAGTAGCTCGGTCTTGATGCTCCTCGTGTGGGAGCCCAATATTCCTTATGCCCCCATTGAGACAACTCCACGAAAACTGCCTCTCATGGATGCACAGCCAGGACCCGCCATCATCCCACTGTGTGTCCTGGTATTGTCGCTGATCATGGTCTCCAGGTTGTCTGCACATGGTTGCTTGTTGGTGACCTATGCCGGAAAAACACGGAGTTCTTTCAACGTTATATCTGCCAAGCCTGCTGATCTGAAAACTCCAGCACTCAAGACTTGTGTTGTCAAGAACTCGTGCCCTTCAGACCCTCTTCTCGTCACAGCCAATGGCACTGGGAAACAGGTGCCTTGTGGTTTTCCAGCGTGCCCTGCTATCCTGTGCCTTTGTCCTTTGCAAGGGATCACTGCCATCTGATGCATGAACCAACGAAATCTCCTATAAGCCATGTCTCCAACCTCTCCCTTAGTCTCTGCGACTACCTTTCTTCTTGTCGAGTTTCCCTTGTAGGCTTCCGGTCAATGTCCACTCCGTTGCAGTTGTTCTGGTCATCTTCCTGTTGCCTTCTTGGCTGAAGACAAGCACGAGGTTATTAGATACTACTACCATCTCACTGTCCTCCATGTCACCACAAATTCTTACTGAAACATAAGAAAGAATGAATTCTTCCACTTGCCACATGTGGCAGTGTTGCGGAGAGCATTGGGCTTCGTCACATCTATCATTCTCAGAAAGACAACAAACAGATGACTTCACTCCCTCATGACAGTCAAGAAACATATGAAAAAGCAAGGGGTATAGGGACAAACAATACGACACTAATGAGGCACCCAATCGTGGTGATTGTGTGAAGGCAGTTTTATGAGAATACGTGTTAATTGAAGAGGACAAAGCACCAAGGTATTCCTAATGAGGCACATATTGTGGGAAGCCATATGATATTTCCCTTTTTCTGCTTGCCTTTTCATTTCACATCAGCCAGGCATGGGACATTCATGTCAAGGCAAGGTCCAGGGCGTTCATTCTCTTCGACGGTCGAGGAATACTGTCTTGCCAAAATGGACCAAGCCTTCCTTATCCACTAGTCTTTGCAAGGGCATTGCAGCTCACTGCAAAAGTCTGCTTGAATGGGCCTTGCAAGCCTTCGATATTAGCCGTACCTATCCTTCTGACTAAAGAGACATGGTCAACATGATTATACCCGTTACCGCAACAAGGACAACTAATGATGACAACGGGTGCTGTCCGGGCCTCTTCCTTAGGTTTAGCCCTGATGCAGAATGACACTCTCCTCTAAGACTTTGCAAAGGTGTGTAAGGGAAAGCCAGGTAGACAGAGCCTTAAACCATTAGCCGTGTGTTTCAGAAAACTAAGAGATGAGACCACAGACAGCACCATATATCTATGCCCTCACCTTTTTCCTCGAAAGGGGACTTTCTGTCCATTAGTCATCACTGAGCCATAGGCAAAAGAAGCTGAGAAAGGACGCTCTCACACACAGGATTTCCAAACCCATGGAGAGTTGTTGATACCCATGAGGCCTCACCGTTTCTTGAGATCTCTAGAAATTGTAGTGGAATTAGGACACCTTGCCGTCTCTGGGAAAATGTTGGCCTAAAGGAAGGTATACTAAACATCATTTTCTTTCCCCTTTTTCCAGAAAGCGGAAGTGGGACACTAACCCACAAGACAACCTGAGTTCTTGATCAGAATCAGAGGGCTCTTGTTCTGTCCTTTGGGGGCTTCCTACCTAAAGCCTTAGGACACCAAGGTCATGGGAGAAGGACAGCTGCTTCAGTGAAGCCAGCAATTGTGATGTCACAATGCTTTGAGTTCATAGCAACCACTCCTCATTACATCACGCCTGATCACTACAATTGGCTAGAGTAGTCGTGGGTGGGCCAAGAGCACCCCAGGCCGTCCCGAACCGCCGGAGCTCTCTGGGTCTCTCACCAAGGCAGTTTGTTAAGCGAGTCGGTGTCACCTACTACATGACCCAATTCATAGTGTTTGGTCGTGATTATCAGCACCAGCCCTCTGGATTCCAGAGAAAGACAAGTATCCACCATTCCTTCTTAACCACGACAGGCCAAGAAACAATCAGGCCTCAAGCAAAGCCTCAGGGGAGGAAATCTGAGCCCGGCACAAGGGTCAGGCCCTCCTACCCTATCACAGTGCTTCTGAACAGAAAAATGGCCACTCAAGGAGAGCTCAAAATGAACCCCTGCAACCGTGCCAAAGACATGTCTGGAGTCTTCCACAGCGAGAACACGAGTACCTCGAGCATCTCCAGAAACAGTGCCAACAAAGCCTCCCAATCTTCAAAAATGACCATGCATCAAGGCAGACTCTACACCCTTAACCTTAGGTCCAGGTTGGACTCATGTACTTGGAGTCCATAGGAGCAAACGGAGAGCATGTTGGAAGAGACCCATAGCCCAAGTGAAGCCATCTGAAAGTCTTCCCTGCCCGTTTCAGGAAGACAACTTTTATGTCCAAAAGGACGCATTGAAGAGGATTCGAATGTGGAAGAATCTTGAGTACTCCCTCAGGGTGGAGCAGCTACCCCTGTGGAACTGCATGGAGATGTGGCAGCAGAAGCCTGCCTTCTAACTCTCATGACCCCCAGCCAAATGATGTCATGTGATAAGCAAACAGTGCCTGTAGTAGAAGATGGGCATGTTATAATGGAGCCAGAAGAGAATGAACATGTGTCAACAAGGTGTCAGTACAGCGTGACACACAGCGGATGCTTCAGGTTGGTAAGGAGATCCAGGAAGAGAAAGAACAGCAGAATGAACATTGGAGCTCCGAGCAAAGGTATGGTATTTTAGGATGGTGGGAGGTTCTCTGTACCTAGCTGCCCTCCATAGGAACCTTGGTCCAAATTCAATAAATCATCCTCTGCCCCCAGTCAATTATTGTGTCTGGTTTTGTTTTTGTTATCTTGTCAAAGGATGCGCTTGCACTTATTAGACAGAGAGACCGAGAGTTCACAATCAAGGGGTAGAGCTGGCGAGGGAGAAGCTTACTTTCCCCTGAGCAGAGAACCTGAGACCACAGTCATTGCCAAGACCGTGGAATCATGAGTTGATCTGAAGGGTGCCTCTGAACTGATTGACACATCCTGGGGCCCAACCGTTGACTTCTGAGAACCTCGTGGTTCTAGACAAGAACCGCTGCTCAGTCATTGTTCAGAAATGCAGGGGATAAGCGTTGTGGCCTGGGCTGGTGTTGCTTGAGCTATCTGGCTTTCTTCGAGAGCTGGTATAGCATTTCCTCTTGAAGTCAGTGACTGGGCTATGGACAAACTATTCTCCCATACCTATTTGCTAAAGTGAATTCCTCCATGCCTAGATTTTCTAGGGGTAAATGGCACTATGTCTTTTGGTGCTCTGCTTCTGTGGAAGGTGATGGGAGTCCTCTGTGCCTCTGATTGTGGACCTTTGTTTGTGCTAACAGATGTAGGTCATTTTCAGCCACGATTTCTCAAATCCATGTTCAGCCCTCTTTTTTCCACTCACTCTTACTTCTCCTACAAGAGGCACCTCTTTCAATTCCTGGAGATGATGATTCCCTAAGCTCATTGTCATGTCCGGTCATTCTTCCTTCTCTTTTAGAATTTGCTTCCTTATTGTCTAGACTTGTTCTTCCAGGTCACTCATTGGATCCTGTACTTCTGCCATGTTTCCGGACTTTGCATCCAGTCTCCTACCAATCTTCTCTTCAGGAGCTATTTATGTTCATTTATCTTTATCAGTTTATCTCTGTGGTTCAAGACTCTCTGATATCTTTTATGTTTTCTGATGTACAGGAAGTATCCAGGCCACTGCTTTCTATACCCCATCGGGCGTGTTCTATGTAGAAGTTTCTCTCTGATTGCCTCGCCGTGATCATTTCTTGTTCTTTTACCTTGGCGTCAGTGGATTCTTCCATCTTTGCCTTGGATATAGGTCTCTCCGTATTCTGAATGCTCATTCTTTTTCCATCCTGAGGTTAATGTCTTTAAGAAGAGGAAATCAGGAGTGACCAAGTGCTGGCCTTTAAGGGATGATGGGTGTGTGTGTGTGAGTGTGTGTGTGTGTGTGTGTGTGTGTGTGATGCATGCCATCTGCTGTTGTGTTATGGCTGACCCTGTCCTTGAGACCAGTCAACTGCAATGGCCCTCCTTGCCGGGCGTTTGGTGTGTTAGGGCCCAGGTTAAATATGCTGAGGTTTCACTTAGTAGGGTCTAGTGTGAGTGTGAAAGGAGACCTTCCACAACCGAATAGAATGCAGGCCTGCAGAATGCTGTGTTCAGAAGAGAGCATGTGGTCAAGGCATTCTTCTTGTCCCCTCTGGGAGAATGTGTTCTCCTTAAACTAAGCATCTTGGACTGAGGAAGGCAGTCCTCCAAGTGTTCCACGGTTGGGTTTTTGTGTCAGCAGGGTAGGCAGCAAATGTCTCACCATCCTGTCTTGGCCATTAGCTCGGTCCTGTTGCTACTGGTTTGAGAGCCGATCATTTCTTATGCACCCATTGAATCATTTCCACAAACACTGCCTCTCACGGATGCACTGCCAGGACCCACTCCCCTCCAACTACATTTCCTGGTATTATTTCTGATCATGGTCTCCAGGCTGTCTGCACCTGGTTGCTTGTTCGTGTCCCCTACAAGAAAACACGGTGTTCTTTCGAGTCAATTTCTGCCAAGCTCGCTGATCTAAAAACTCCACCCCTCAAGAATTGTGTTGTAAGGAACTCAGACCCTCTGTTCATCACAGCCAATTGCACTGGGAAACAGGTTCCTTGTGGGTTCCCAGTGGGCCCTGTTCTCCTGTGCCTTTGTCCTTTGCATGATATCACTGCCCTCTGATGCATGAACTACCCAAATATCCCATGAGCCATGTCTCCAAACTTCTCCCATACTTTCTGCGACCTCCGATCTCTTACTCTGTGGAGTTTACTGTGTAGGCTTCAGGTCAATTTCCACCCCGCCCCCGTTATTGTTGTCATCTTCCTTTTGCTTTCATGGCTGAAGACAAGCATGAGGATATTAGACACTACTACCATCTCACTGTCCTTCATGTCACCGCAAATTCTTACTGAGACTTAAGCAAGAATGAATTCTTCCATATGTCTCATGTGACAGGCTTGCAGAGAGCTTTGGGCCCTGTCATATCTATCATTCTCAGAAAGAAAACAAACAGACGATTTCACTCCCTCAAGACAGTCAGGAAACATATGAAAAATCAAGGGGTATAGGGACAAACAATACGATTCTAATGAGGCACACAAAATGTGGTGTTTGTTTGAAGGCAGTTTTGTGAGAATACGTGTTTATGGAAGAGTACAAATGATGACATTGCTTGCAGAAGATGTTCTTGAAACGGATGGAATGTGAGTTTCTAAGGCATGTCACATTGAATTGCTAAACCTTAAGAGACCCAATTCCTACCTCTGGAATTTAATTATAAGTTTTTTGTGAAACACACACAGACCACGCACACATTAAGACATGCACATGCACACACAGACGAACACACAGAGAAGACACGAGAAAGAAGGGGAGGAAGTGAGAAATCGCACTAATGAAGCATCCCCAAAGAAAATACCATAAAAGGGAAAGGCACAGAGAATTCAAGTCAGAATTCAACCGAAATGAGAAAGTGATCTTCTTACCTAACAATAATTCATTCAGCATTCAGGACGAAAGTCTCCAGTCAATACAAACATTTTGTAGGTGTGGTTGAAATTAGAAAAAATAAAATAAAATAAAATAAAACAAACAAACAAACAAAAAAAAAAAAACAGAAAGGATCCATCAAAAAAACAACAAGTATTAAACAAGCTTGACCTCTGTTGCCCATAGGAGATTTCATTTGATTATAAAATACACATAGCTTGAAAGTGAAGAAATTGGGAAATGTACGTTATGCTCTTGCCAAGGAGAAGAGAGCCAAAGTGATTGTGCCTAAGTCATCTTGAGTGATTTTATGCCTTTCAGAGACAAAAGAGAGCGGAAGGTGTTTTGTCATAATGGAGCATCAAAACATCAGAAACCTGGAAGAACTGCCAACATATATACCAGGACATTGCTGTATCTAAACGTTGGAAGCATATGATCAGAGAGGAAGGGAGATGGGGACTTTAATCCAATATTGTTGGGGACTATGATATCCATGTTAAGCACAGCACAGATCATTTGGTGGAATGGTGGTAAGGAATAACAGATGTCCACATGGTCTCTGGAGACCACCTGAACTTTGGGGATCCATGAGTAAGATTGCGTCTCTGAGGACAATAAGATATGTTCTTCCCAGCGGCGGACCTAACTTTGTCTATCGCAGGTCATGAGCTCGAGTCCAAATCCAGTCGTAATTCATGGAAGAGAAGTCAAAACCTATCCTGGGCTCTTATGATCATGAAGGTATGAAAACGGGAAGATATCACTTTCAAATTGGAAATACAGCCATACCCTAAAGGTTGGAAAACACAACACACTCACGACCTAGCAATGAATCAACAAAGAAAATCCAAAGGAAATACAGAAATAGCCATGAACAAAGGAATGTCAAGAAACTTATGGGGTGATGCAAAAACATTTTATTGGGAAACCATAAAGGGTTAAACGCATGCATTTCCAAAATTTAAAAAAAAACGAAAAAAAAAAAAGGAACCTAACTGGACGCCTGAAGGAGCAAGTAGAAGAAGAGCCTAACTCCAAAGTTAACAGAAAAAATGAAATCATATATATGATTATCAAAATAAAGGAAATACAAACAAACCAATAGAAAAAAAATCCGGAGATCTCACACTTCAGTTCTGAAAACATGAACAAACTGCAGAAGCCATTACTGGGATACAGCAGGGAGACAAGCTCACAGCTGAAAGTATGAAACCACATGACAACTGGTAGAAAGGAAAAAAGAATAACCTAAGAGGCACATACACACATTTATGCTAGCAAATCCAAGACCGGAGAGAAAAGGTTAAACTCCCAGACACATAGAAACTCCCACGATTAGGTCAGGAAACCTACAAAATCTCAGCTCTCTAGTAGTGACTGAGGCATTTGAAGCAGTAATCAAACACCTGCCAGCACACAGAAGGCCAGGTCCAAGTCATTTTCCTGGGCCACTCTTCTAGGTATTTAGAGAAGGCAATGTCATGTCTTCTCATCAATTTCAGAAATGGAAGAGGTGGGTAGACTCTAATTTACAAGGATAAAGACCCAATTCAGATAAGGACATTTTAGGAAACAAATCCCATGCCATTTCAATAAGGAAAGATAATAAAAATTATAATTCTTTCCTTTTCTCCCTGTGCCTTCTTTAGGTTTTGAAAGGGTCACATTGTTTTTCTCTGAATTTTTTTGTTGAAAATCTTAGAATTCTTCTTGGAATTGTTTTGTCATTTTTTTTTGACACAGTATTCACGGATCTTTTAGTTTCATATGCGACCTAGTGCTTTTCCTAATATATGCCACAGCTCCTGAACACCCATTAAGCATTTCACTTATTCCCTGCATGTGTCTCTTCTCTGTAACACTCAGCTTGGTTCTCAGAGTCCTGAGTCACTCTTGGTGGGTCTCCTTCTCTGCATTCTTCCCATTCAATTTTCCTTTCCTTTACTAAGAGCCAAGGTATTCCTCCTGAGGAACATATTGTGGAAAGCTACATGATATTTCCATTGTTCTGCCTGTCTTTTCCATTTCCCATCACCCAGACATGGGAAGTTCATGTCAATGTAAGGTCCAGGGGTTCATCCTCCCCGATGGCTGAGGAATACTCTGTTACCAAGATGGACCACACCTTCTTCATCACTAGTCTGCAAGGACCTTGAGGCTCAGTCCACAGTTCTGCTCAAGTGGGCTTTGCAAGACGTCGATATAGGCCATCCCTTTCCTTTTGACTAAAGAGACTTGGTCAACATGTCTATACCCGTTCCATTACAAGTACAGTTAACTAATGATGACAACAGGTGCGGTCCAGGCCTCTTCCTGAAGAGTTAGCTCTGATCAGAACGTCACTTTCCTCGAAGACTTTGCAAAGTTAAGGGAAAACCAGGTAGACAGAGCCCTAATCCCTTAACCTTGTGTTTCAGAACTCTAGGAGATGAGGACAAAGGCAGTACCATATATCCATGCCCTCACCTTTTTCCTCAAAAAGGGACTTTCTGTCCGTTAGTCATCACTGACCCGTTAGGAAAAGACACTGACAATGGACTTGCTCACCCACAGGATGACAAGCCCCATGGAGAGCTGATGGTACCCAAGATGCCTCACTGTTTCTTGAGATCTAGAAATTGTAGTGGAAATAGGACACCTTGCTGTCTCTGGAGAATTGTTGGCCTAAAGGAAGGTATAATGAACATCATTTTTTTCCTATTTATCTAGAAAAGGGAAATGGGACATTAACCCACAACACAACCTGAGTTCCTGATCAGGCTCAGAGGGCTCTTGTTCTATCCTTCCCGGGGCTTCCTACCTAAAGCCATAGGATACCAAGGTCATGGGAGAGGGACAGCTGCTTCAGTGAAGCCAGCATCTGTGATGTCACAACGCTTTGAGGTCATAGCAACCAATCCTCATAAACCCATGCCTGATCACTACACTTGGTTGGAGTATTCATGGGTGTGCCAATAGGACCCCTAGCCATCCCAAACTGCTGGAGCCGCCTGGGTCTCTCACCAAGGCAATTTGTGAAGCGAGTCGGTATCACCATCTCCATGGCCCGATTCGTAGTGTTTGGTCCTGACTGTCAGCACCAGCCCTCTGGATTTCGGAGAAAGGCAAGAATCCACCATTCCATCTTAGCCAGGAAAGGTCAAGTAACAATCAGGCCTCAAGCAAACCTCAGGGGAGGGAATCTGAGCCCTGCACAAGGGTTAGGCCCTCCCACCCATTCACCAATCTTCTGAACAGGAGAAGGGCCACCCAAGGAAAGCTCAAAGGGAACACCCCCAATCATGACATAGACATGTCTGGAGTCTTCCACAGTGCAGACACAAGTGTTAGGGTTTTTAATCAAAGGAGCAAGACTGATACAAAGCGAAGGTCAAGCAAAGCTTAATTTCATTCCAAACATCGAGAATCATACTGACTGGTCAGGGCCTTCTCTTCCAAATTCGACCCCCTCCAGCATCACAGACTAACATGTATAGATGTAGTTTAGCTGGCCTTGAGATTGCAATACACAGAGAAAACTGCACAGTGGTGCTAGGTCTGCCAGACATAGAAAAAAACTGCTAGTAACACACGGATGGACAATTGAATCTCAATTTACCTAGTAGATATAAGCTCCCCACTGACTGGATATCTTCATCTGCCCTGACCTGCCCTTATATCTAGGCTTTGAGAGTAAATACCTTTGGAAGGGGCAGTATCAATCTAAATTTACTGCATGAGGTCAATCTATGTATACTGCATAAACACAAAATGATTCCCTCTGGCCACCCAGGCTCTTACATTCCTCCCTATTCTTTGGAGATTAGTCCAATCTTTGACTTTTCATCCAGTTCTACAATCTCTGGTTATAAAGGGTTTATTGAGCATGTAATTCTAACATTTTTATCACTCTCATTTTCTTTTGTACATGACACTAGTGTACAGTCGGCTGTATATTTACACTAGTGTAAATGACACTAGTGCACAGTCGGCTGATGACTTACCCATTTACCGCTTCATAGAACCCTTTCCATTTTTTTTTCTAATTTCCTTTATCTAATTAACTACCTATACTTTACATAAACAGGTAAAAATAGGAGCAACAACAAACTCATAGTCTTTTCAGTCTTAGATTTAGTCCACAGTGAACGGGATCTTTGGCTGTGGCTTCCACCTTTTGGGGTCATCTTCATCCTTGGCTCGTTTGATGTGACATGCGTGAATCCAGGCCCTGATGCGTTCTACTTTTACTGCTGTGGTGTGGTCAGGGTAACAGTAAAAGGTCCCATCCAGCGAGGCTCCAAGCTCCCCACTTGATAATGTCATATCCAAACCAAGTGATTGGGCTGGAAAGGAAGTGGTTCCACCTCCGTCTCCATACCAGTGTGGGCAGTCTGGATCCCTGCATTTTTTTTTTTTTATTACAGACTGTAATGCCTGCAGTGACTGGAGTACAGACTGATCAGTCATTTCTGCTAGGGCAACCTTTTGTAGCTGAAAACAGAGCGGGAGCAGGGGTTCTCCCAAACATTTCAAATGGGGTCACCCTGTTTAAATAGTGTGTACATCTTGCCCTGAGTAGGGTGAAAGAAAGCAGATCCACCCATCCACTGCCCGTCTCCAGGGTTAGTTTTGTCAAGGTCTCTTTAAGAGTCCAGTTCATTCTCTCTACATGCCCAGAACTCTAGGTCTGATAGGCACAATGTAGTTTCCAATTTGTGCCTAGGGCCTTGGCCAATTCCTGTGAGACTGAACTCAAAATGCAAGGCCATTGTCTGACTCAACCGTGAGAGGCAGCCCAGACCTAGGAATTGTTTTTCTTGTAGCTTTCTGGCTATCACTCCTGCCGTCTCATGTTTCTCGGAAAAAG
This sequence comes from Mustela nivalis, assembly GCF_964662115.1. Lineage (NCBI taxonomy): Eukaryota > Metazoa > Chordata > Mammalia > Carnivora > Mustelidae > Mustela > Mustela nivalis. Next base: position 244,184 of record NW_028135695.1, read on the forward strand.
ACTCAACCTGGCCTGAAATGGTATCTACAAAAACTAACATATACTTGTCCCCATATTTTCCGGGTTTTATTTCTGTAATATCTATTTTCCAATAAATTCCTGGTACCCTACCTCTTTCTCTTTTCCCTCTTCCAATTCTAGTTCCTCCCACACTAACTGCCTGGCACTGAGCACATCTATCAACTATATCCTGAACCATACACCGTAATTTAGAAGCCTGGAAGTTCCTTGAGTTTGAGTGACCCCAGGTGAGTACCCTGATGTATCTGGTCTACTAATTTCTTACCTAGTCTTCGAAGAAGAATTAAATTTCCTCTTTTAGTCTTAGCCCAGTCTCCTTTATAATATAATTTAGCCATTTTTGTAAATACTTTAAATATTCCTCTGAATACTCCAGTTTATCTGGTAGGGATAGATCCAGGTGTGTAACCAGCTCTTGCATTGTTTCTCAGGCTGCTTGCTTTAAATCTCGATCTGATAATTGGTTTCCTTTTGAAATCAGATCAGTCCCCTTTTGGTGTCGCAAAACATGCATAACAGCCACCTCTTTTGGGTCCCAATATTTCTCTTCTGTTTTAATTCCTTTTCCTTCTGCTGTTAATAGGCTCCTTACTTTGTAAGTAGCTCCATGTATATGGAGAGTAGCAAAGACATACCTGTGGTCCGTATTGATGTTGGTGGTTTTACCTTTAGCCATCTGCAGTGCCTTAGTGATTTCAATCAGTTCTGCTTGTTGTGCCGAAGTTCCATGTGGCAGGGTGCTGCCCAGAATTCCTGCTCAGGATAAAGTACCACAGCCCTCACATACCTCACATACCTCTTTCCATGAACAGAGTCATCTCTGCATCTGGGAAGGGCATGTCTCTGAGATCCAGTCTTATTCCTGTGACTTGGTTTAGGACCTCCGCACAGTTGTGTGGATGTTCAGCCAGCTCCTCTGGGAGCAGTGTGGCTGGATTTAGCACCACTTGTGGCTGTGAGATCACTCTTGGTTTGTTGAGGAGGGCCTGATACCCTGTCACTCGGGTGTTCACCATCCATCAGTCAGTTGGAGTCTACGAAGGTCCACGATAGCGTGTGTGGTGGTCAAGATGAGATTTTGACCTAATGGTCTAGCATTATATCTCATTTGGTTAAGACCTACATGTCCAACGAATTTAATTCCATTTGTCATTCAAGCAACCCTTCACAGTTTCAGGTTACCAAAGACTTTGGAAGCCACTTTAACAATTACCCATTAAAACCTTGAGACAGACAAAAAACTTTCTCCACTTCAGATGCCATGCTCTCCCGCCAACAAGGGGGAGGGGCTAGGCAGTCCACATCAGGCCAGAGAAGGCAAAGAATTCCCCAAAACAAAGGGGGTTTCGGCAGCTGCTGGGGAATATTTTTTAAAGTCTTTGGCTCAAGGTCGGTTCATCCCACAGTGCCAGTTCTGCTTACCAAAAGTGGTCCATTAGGCACTCATATTCCATGCTCAGCTCCAATGAGCATCAGCATGGGCACCTTAACTCACTCTTAGACTAACCCCAGTTGGCTACAGTCATAGCCCTTAACACACGAAATGAGTGAGTGAGAAGCCTCACATCTATTATGAAGAACAGAGAGATGAAAGTCAGAGTCCCTTTACTCTCTGCTTGCCCCATTCCTTCAATCATAACAAACAATACAACAGACAACAAAAGGACCAGGCAAAGACAACCGTAGGCCCAATGATTCTTACCCATAACCTGCCACTGGTGGGGGCTTTCTTTATCCCCTGATCGCCTAGGAGGACTCGAACCCCCAAACTGCCCAGGGGGACTTGAACCCCCTGAATGTCTAGGGGTACTCGAACCCCCCTGACTATCCAGGGGGACTCGAACCCCCTGGAGTTCACCTAGGGGTATTTGAACCCCCTCTAACCACAAAGGGGAACTCGAGCCCCCTGACCATCTAGGGGGACTCGAACCCCCTGACCACCCAGGGGGACTTGAACCCCCATACGATCTACCAGCAGAGGATGGGGCATCTCCACATCCACACCTGCTCTGGGGAGCATGGCTGCTGCCAACTTCTACCAGTGGGCCATAGCCTGCAGCTCCATGCAGGATCCCATAATCTTACCTCCAGAGGCTTTTCCAAAAATTCCAATGCTGTTTCAGTTCTCATCATTTGAATTCGGGTGGCCCTCCAAAGATAGGGTCCTTATTCAAAGGAGCGAGACTGATACAAAGTGAAGTTCAAGCAAACGTTAATTTTGCACAAAGCATCGAGAATCATATTGACCGGTCAGGGCCTTCTCTTGCAAAGAGGCGACCACTCCCAGCCTCAGAGACTAACATTTATAGCGGTAGTTTAGCCAGGCTATGCAGAGTTGGCCAATGAGATAACAATACAGAAAAAACTGCACAGTCGTGCTAAGTCTGCTACACCACAAAAACAAAAATGCTAGGTAACACATGGGTGGACAATTGGATCTCAATTTACCCTAGTAGATATATACGTGCCCCTCTAATGGGATGTCTTCTCCTGGCCTGATTCACCCTTGTATCTAGGCTTTGAGAGTAAGCTCCTCTGGGAGGAGTAGGGTCAATTTAGTTTACTGCATGGGTTCAATATAAGTTTACTGCTGAAACACAAAATGACTCCCTCTGGCCTAGTGGCCCTTATAATGAGTACTTGTAGCGTCTCTAGAAATTGAGCCAAAATGACTTCCAAATCTTCAAAACTGACGATGTACCAAAGGCAGATTCTACATCCTAGAACCTTAGGTCCAGAATGGACTCATGTACTTGGAGTCCACAGGAGCAAGCATGGAGCATGTTGGAAAAGACCCATAGCCCAAGTGAAGCCATCTGAAAGATGTCCGTACCCGTTTCAGGAAGACAACTTGTATCTTCAAAAGGACGCATTGAAGAGGATTCAAATGTCAAAGAACCTGGAGCATTCCCACAGGGTCCTGCAGATACCCTCTGGAGAAGTACATGTAGATGTGACAGCACAAGCCTGCCTTCACCCTCTCATGAACATCCCCCAAATGGTTTCATGGGATAAGCAAACAGTGCCTCTTGTGGAAGATGGGCGTGTTCTAATGGAGGCAGCAGAAGATGAACAGTGGGACAACAAAGGGCCACTAGAGAGCCACAGACAGCGTATGCTACAGGTTGGTGAGGATATTCAGGAAGACAAGGAACTGGAGAATGAACATTGGAGCTCTGAGCGAAGGTCTGGCATTTGAGGATGGTGGGAGGTTCTCTGAACCTGGCTGCCTTCCATAGAGATCTAGGTCCAAATTAAAGAAAACATCCCATGGCCACAGTCAATCCTTGTACCCCGGTTATGTTTTTGTCTTTTTGTCAAACAATGCACATGCACATATTTGACAGAGAGACAGAGAGATCACAATCAGGGTGTAGAGCTGGAGAGGGAAAAGCTGACTTACCCCTGAGCAGGGAACCTGAGAACAGAGTCGATGCCAAGACCCTGGGATCATGAGTTGAGCTGAAGGCCGCCTCTGAACCGATAGGCACAATCCATGACACAATCTTTGACTTCTGAATACGTCCTAGTTCTAGACGTGAACCACTGTTCTGTCATTGTTCACAAATGCAGGGGAAATGGATTTTGGCTTGGGCTGGTGTTGCTTGAGCTATCTGGCCTGCTTCGAGAGCTGGTATAGTTTGTCCTCTTGAGGTAAGTGACTTGGCTATGTACAAACTACACTCCCACGCATATTTAGGTAAAGAGAATTCCTCCATTGATAGCTTTTGCAGAGGGAATGAAACTATGTCTTGTTGTTCTATGCTTCTGTGGATGGTGATGTGAGTCCTCCTTGCCTCTGAATCTGGATCTCTGTTTCTGCTCCCAGATGAGGGACAGTTTTAGCTCTGAATTCTCAAATCCATGTTCAGCCCTCTTTTTTTTCTCTCACTCCTACTTCTCCTACAATAAGCACCTCTTTCTATTCCTTGGAGTCAATGACTTTCCTAAGCTCATTGTCATGTTTCATTATTCTTCCTTCTTTCTTTGGATTTGTTTCCTTATTTACCAATCCTTTTCTGCCAGGTCAAAAATTTGGTCCTTTGCTTCTGCCAGCTTCTTGGACTTTTCCTTCAGTCTGCTACCAATCTTTTAATGATGATTCTAAATGTTATTTAGAGAGACATTCTGTTCTTAATATATTTCAAATATTCTACACAAGGCAAAGTGGATCCAAGTAATCTGTAGGCAAAATAAGATTTTAGAGAAGTATATATTTCCAACAGTATTTATAAAATATTACCTTTATGTAAGGCATCATCCTGGACTTTGTGGAAAACACACAAAGGAGTAAGAAGTGGCCCTTCAAGAAACATATACAATATCAAGGTTTAACATGAAGCAGCATGTCTTCTCTAAGTAAAAAAACATTGTACCAACTGACTTTACTGAAACTTTATATTTATTGCTCTCGTTTTAGGTCATAGTGTCCTTCTGCATGCAGGCTGCTATAACGGACATGATATAGACTGAATAGCTTATAAAGAACAGGAATTTATTTCTCACAGTTCTAGAACTGAGAAGTTCAAGATTAAGGAATGGGCAGATCCAGGGAGAGCCCACTTCCTCATAGATGGCTATCTTCTCACTGTAAACGTACATGATGAATGAATCAAGAGAACTCTCTGGGGTCTCCTTTAAAAGGACTGTAATCCCACTTATAACCTACTCACCTCCCAAAGGCCCTTATGTTTTAATACTATCACTTCCAGAGTTAGATTTTGTAATATGATTTTGGGAGACATAAACATTCACACCATAGTATATATAAACAAAAGAGACACAAAAACAACAAACAACAAAAATTATTTTAACTACCTATTATTTTCAACTATATAAAATTTTTATTTGTTTCTATATAATATTAAATAACTCATTTTAGTGATTCACTTATATCCAATGCATCTGAGTGCAATTAAATTTGCTTACCCAACATATCCAGCAGCATATTTCTTCAGACTATCCCATTCCCCACCTTACAGGATTTACCACAATTAGAAGACAGGGGATAGAGGATAGATAGATAGATAGATGTATACATAAACACACTTGTACATACACATATGCATATTTTTTCCTGTTAATGATACTCATGCAAATAAAATTTAAGCTCAAGGAAACCTGTCTTGTGTGTTACTTAATATCCAGTTTTTAGTCAACATCCAAAAACAAATAATCCAATAAAAACATGGATAGAAGACATGAACAAGTGTTTCCACAAAGAACACATTCAAATGTTCAGTAGATACATGAAAAGATGTCCATCATCATGTATCATCAGAAAATTGCAAAGCAAAACTAGAAAGAGATACCACCTCACACCTGTCAGAATGGCTAACATCAACACTACAAGAAACAAAAGGGGTTGGAGAGGATGTGAAAAAGTAACACTTGTGGGGGCTGCCTGGGTGGCTCAGTGGGTTAAGCCTCTGCCTTCAGCTCAGGTCATGATCTCAGGGTCCTGGGATCAAGTCCCACATTGGGCTCTCTGCCAGGCATGGAGCCTGCTCCCTCCTCTCTCTCTCTACTTGTGATCTCTCTCTGTCAAATGAATAAAATCTTAAAAAAAAGAAAAAGTAACAATTGTGAACTGTTGGTGGTGATGCAAACTGATACAGCCATATTTGAAAACAGTATGGAATTTCCATAAAATTTAAAAATAGAAGTCCTTTGTGATCCAACAATCCTGTTGGTGTGTATTTACCCAATGAATTTAAGAAAACTTATTCAAAGGGATGCTAGCACCCCTATGTTTATAGCAGCATTATTTGTAAAGCTAAGATATGGAAAGAACCCAAGTATCCATCAATTGATGAATAAATAAAGAATAAGTGGTATGTATATACAATGGAATATTATTCTGCCATAAAAAAGACTGAAATCTTGCCATTTGCAATAACATGGCTGGAACTAGACAGTATAATGCTAAAAGTGAAATAAGTCAGAGAAAGACAAATACCTTTACTCATATATGGAATAAAAGTAACAAAACAAACAAGCAAAGGGGAAAATAATAACACATAGAAAGAGAAACAAAGCTAGAAACAGACATTTCATAACGGAGAACAAACTGATGGTTACTTGAGAGGATCTGAAAGGAGTGATGGATTAAATAAGTGATGGGGGTTAATTAGAGCACTTGTCATGATGAACACCGAGTGCTATATGTTATATTGTACACATGAAACTAATACAACCATATATGTTAACTAACTGGATTTCAAATGAAAATTTTTTAAAATCCCAGTTTTTAGCTCACATTCTGGCTTACAAAAGGGATTTAGTCAGGAATTTGGAGATTAGTTGATGAACAAATAAGGGGTGAACAGGCAGTTGTTAGATAAAATTACTATCCTTTCTGGCATGACTTATACCTTTTATCTAGAATTAATTTTAGCACTTTAGACTCTTCCTATTTTATTTTGAGTCATTAAACAAAAATTTCCTCAAAGGACCTTAGACTCCATCCAATTTGAGCAACAGTGTGAGAGAGGAAATGGTGTCCAGGAGGAAAAAAAATAAAAAAGATAAAACTACTTTTGTTTACTAGTGAATGCATAGTTCTTCCACAGAAGAAGCTCTAAATGGTCATGGCTCCAGCTTTATATGTGTTCAGTCATATGTTCAGAAGTAGGTAACACTATCAAAAAATATAAAGCATCTGAGATTATTTTCCCTTATTTGAAAGCTGGTGTATGAGTCTGCCGTGGTTTCTTGGGTGTTGATAGAAGACGCAGACTCATGGTTCAGAAATAATATAGTTTATGGGGCGCCTGGGTGGCTCAGTGGTTTGGGCTGCTGCCTTCGGCTCGGGTCATGATCTCAGGGTCCTGGGATCGAGCCCCACATCGGGCTCCCTGCTCCGCAGGAAGCCTGCTTCCCTCTCTCTCTCTCTCTCTGCCTGCCTCTCTGCCTACTTGTGATCTCTGTCTGTCAAATAAATAAATAAAATCTTTAAAAAAAAAGAAATAATATAGTTTATTATTCACAGCATTAGAGGTAGCCAGAATATTAACAGTATTTGTGTGTGTGTGTGTTTCTGTGTTTGTGTGTGTGTGCGTGTGTGTGTGTGTGTGTGTGTAGGGGTGCGAGTTATATATCAGTTCTGAGCCTCAGTTCCCACAAGAAGAATCAAAACAGAGGCAGATAATATTTGCAAACACAACAGGTTAAGTTAAAAAAAAAGATACTATTTCTGTCCTCCAAGTCTATTCAATACAACCATCTTCAAAGGATGGTCTAGAACAAATAATAAATGCAGAAATGTAAGCAACCAATTGAAAAGTGTCTCCCAAGAAACACACTTTGAGAGTCTTCCTTTGACAAAAATACTATAGGATATTACATGAATCAGGTGCATTGAATACTGGAAGGTTAAAATTACAAGGGACCAAATATTTTTAAGCAGACTGGCATCCAGTAGAGTTCAAATAGATTTTATAAGATTGAGGAAAGAAGCCATCAAAACCTGGGCCCAGGGGTGCCTGGGTAGCTCAGTGGGTTAAGCCTCTGCCTTTGGCTCAGGCCATGATCTCAGGGTCCTGGGATCGAGCTCTGCATCAGGCTCTCTGTTCAGCAGGGAGCCTGCTTCCCCTCTCTCTCTGCCTCTCTGCCTACTTGTGGTCTCTGTCTGTCAAATAAATAAATAAAATCTTAAAACAAAACAAAACAAAACAAAAAACCTGGGCCCAATTTTCCCAAAAGTATGATTCTGATTCTAGTCTCTATGATGTTATCCCTTGAAGCCAATGTCTCTAATTGAGTTGAATTTGTTTACTAAAGAGCATACCCCCATTTGTTGTAGGAGATGAACAATATGCAAGAGGCAAAATGCCACATGGAAGCCACCTGGTCTTCAGTGCAATATAGATTCAGTTCCTTTGGGATGAATTTGTTCCACATTTGACTTCCCACTTAAGGGAAAATAAGAGTGCCTTCCAATAGATTTTAAATAGGAAATGACAACAGAAGCTTATACAAGATTATAAAATGGGAAATTTCATTTAGATAAGCAATAATTTCAAAGTCATCTTCTTAATATTACAGACTCTTCACATAATCATAATTTTATTTTGGTATTATATGGTAATTTCAAATATAGTAAATATAAAAAATTTACCTCTGTAATTATAGCGATTCTGGTCGTAGTTTAATGGCAACAAACTTCAAGTTAGAAGTATGGTCTACCAATTATGAATACATTTGGAAATGGTGTGTCATCTTCACTCCACTTGTCTCACTAAAACAGTGAGCCAAAAAAAGTAGGTCCAAGCTGTTTACTATGTTCAAAATGAGTTGCTTTTGCACTTGGTAAAGAAGCAGTCATATTTTGGAAGAAGAAACTGAGGCTATTAATATTTTCAACTTATTTTCAGAAAAGGAAAGAAAGGATAATCTAAGCTAAAGCCAAAATCTTACACAAGGTGGCAGGAGAATGGTCTTTTCCCAGAAAAAGGGTTTTTCAACTTAGCCATGTTAGGAGGAAGAAGAGATGAGACATTGTGGACTTGACTAACGTTTGTAAACTGTTCAAAAAGTTTTCAAAATAATGTGTATTATTTTTCTTCTTTTAGTTGAGACAAAAACAAACAAACAAACAAAAAACCACTAATGAGCTTACTCTTAAAAGGAGGTAAACAAGAAACTAGCAAAGATTGAGTGTTAGGTATTGTCCCCCTCCTTTTTTTTTAAATTATGTTATGTTAGTTACCATATAATACATCATTAGTTTTTGAAGTAGTGTTCCATGATTCATTGTTTGTGTAAAACACCCAGTGTCCCATGCAATATGTGCCCTCCTTAATACCCATCACCAGGCTCACACATCCCCACATCCTTCTCATCTTTAAAACCCTCAGTTTGTTTCTTGGAGTCCATAGTTTTTCATGTTTCATTTCCCCCTCCAATGCCCCCACTTCATTTTTCCTTTCCTTCTCCTAATGTCCTCCATGCTATTCCTTAGGTTCCACAAATAAGTGAAACCATATGATGATTGACTTTCTCTGCTTGACTTATTTCACTTAACATAATCTCCTCCAGTCCCATCCATGTTGATGCAAAAGTTGGGTATTCATCCTTTCTGATGGCTGAGTGATATTCCATTGTATCCATAGATCACATCTTCTTTATCCGTTTGTCTGTTGAAGGGGATCTTGGCTCTTTCAACAGAATGGCTATTGTGGACATTGCTGCTATGAACACTGGGGTGCATATGGCCCTTCTTTCCAGTAAAATAGAGCTAGCCTATGACCCAGCGATTGCACTACTGAGTATTGACCTCAAAGATACAGATGTAGTGAAAAGAATTAGGTATTGTTAAAGCACAAATGCCCGGGGATAGAAGTTATGGTACAGAAGAGGGAAGGGCAACCATATGGCAGAGTAGAATAAAGTAGCTCAGGAAGAAATTAGTCATATCCAGATATTGTAAGGCATGTGGGGTTGGCAGGGAGAGCATGAGAAATCATGAGAGAAGAGAGAGAAAATGGACCAGGCAGGAGGGTTTATAACATTTTAACATCTAAGGTAAGCATATGCAAAGCAGAATAGGGAAAGAAATAAAAGTTTTTATAAGACTCAATACATAAGGAATAACGTGGAGGACACTGAGAGATGGAGAGAAGTGTGCTGGGGGAAATCGGAGGGAGAGACAAACCATGAGAGACTGTGGACTTTGAGAAACAAACTGAGGGTTTTGAAGAGGAGGGTGGCAGATGGTTGGGTGAGCCCAGTGGTGGGTATTAAGGAGGGAATTTATTACATGAAACACTGGGTGTGGTGCATAAACAATGAATTTTGGATCACTGAAAATAAATTAAAAGAAAAAAAAAGACTGACTACAGACATGGCCCTCAGTGTAACACAGATATGGAACTCACTGGAATACCAGCCACTTCCCACCGACACACACAGACTATGATAATAATAAATAATAATTCAATTAAGAAAATTGCCTGCCAAATAATTTTTATGATTATTATTTTTATTTTATTTTTAAAGTTTTTATTTAAATTCCAGTTAGTTAAAATAAGGTTAATATTAGTTTCAGGTGTACAATATAGTGATCAACACTGCCATACAACGGCTTAAATATAAAAATGAAAAAAAATTTTTTTTAAAAACCTCTACACCCAAGGTGGATTTCAAACGTACAACCCCAAGATCAAGAGTTACATATTTTACTGACTGATCCAGCCAGGCACCCCAACAAATAAAAATTTTATAAAATTGTTGAGTTTGTGGGAGTCTCATTTGCTCAGTCAGTTAAGTGTCTGCCTTTGGCTCAGATCATGATCTCAAGAGTCCTGGGATCGAGCCCCATATTGCTCATGCGCTCTCTCTCTCTCTCTGGCTTTTGCTCTTAAATAAATAAATAAAATATTTAAAAAAAAAATTTTGAGTTTGTTTAACTAGTTTTAAACTAGTAGACAGAGATGAAGATAAAGTATGATCTCATGGCATGGAAAAATACAACTTACACGTTTTAAAAATAAAATGTGCAATGCAAGTTACATCACTTCTTTTATCACCACACAGGGACTTTCCCTACTGAGTTGTTGTAATGTAAGGACCTATTTTATATTTTTATATTTTAGCAAGAGGCTTCCATTGAGGTTAACCCTGAAACTGTCCTTGCTCCCCTTCCCCCAGGGGATTCACTTAAAAACAAGACCTGGAAATCAGCTCCAGGTAACAAAGCCCATATACAAGGGTGGGTCAGGCCAGGTGGAGACATCAATCAGCGGGAGGGGGGGCGGTGTTTGCATATTGTCTCCCTAGATACTAAGGAGTATGCCCCACTCCTCTGCCCTTTGGGAACCGTTTTGGCACCAATCCTAATCAAGGTGTAATAGGCTGGGTCAAATGTCTATACTAGGGTAAATTGAACCTCAATTGGTCACCTAGCCTCACTGTGGAGTTTCCTGTGTGTGTTAAAATCTCATTGGTCACCTGTGCGTGGCCAGGCCTGACTTCATGGCCTTTGCCCTTAAAAGCTAGACTGTGAAACAGTGAAGGGTTGCCTTCTCTCATAAGAGGTGTGGCTCTAAACGTTCGGTTAGATTCTTGATGCTTGGCATGAAATAAGGCTTTGCTTGACCTTCGCTTTACATCAGTCTCGCTCCTTTAATCATAGACCCATTATTGGGGCATAACAGTATTAATCTTATAGTTATAAGTCCACAATGCATCCATCATCCATTCTACCCCTTAACATTCCCCTTTGGACAGACCCATGATCTAGAACAAGCCTTATTTTATAGTGCCTTGTAGGAGATTTTTGCTGCTGCCTAAATTGCCTACTTTCCTCTCACCATTACCACAGAAATTGGGTCCACTGAAACAAAGGGGTAGTGTAAGAAATTAACAACTTCCATAAATCTCTTTAAATCATAAAGTATAAGATAGTGATACCTTTTTTTCTGCCACATAACCAATTCTTGCAAGAATAAGGTCATATAAGAGAATTTACAACACATGCTAGCATTATCCTACTGGACCCAGATCATTTGTATGTTTCTCTGTCTCTGAGAAATGTAGTTATTTACATGACTGAAACCTACAAATTGTTTGATATGACTACTAATATCACCTACATTATTTTAAAGCCTGTTTAAGGCTTCTGAAATACATAGGTTTTGTAAACACTTATTAAGCATCTTGTATATATCAAACACTTTAAAAATCTCTGCTTTAAAAACAGAACAAAAAAACTCTACCTCAATGGAACTTTGAGTCTGAAAAAGATACAGGCAATATACAAGGCAACAGATAGAATAATTACATATTTGATTATAT